>NC_036856.1:36089234-36102021 GCF_002910315.2 Salvelinus sp. IW2-2015 | reverse complement strand
CCCCTAAGTTCTAATGATATTCCAGACCAGTATTTATAGAGTACTGATCCCCTAACGTCTAATGATATCCCACCAGGACCTATGAAATATAGAGACTATCCACCAGAGTCTACATGATATTCCAACCCATATTATAAGACTGATCCCCCTAGATCTAATGATATCCCAGACCATGGTATATAGAGGACTTGTTCCCCCTAGAGTCTAATGATATCCCAGACCATGTATATAAAGACTGATTCCCCTACGATCTAATGATTATCCCCAGACCATGTATATAGAGACTGCCCCCTAAGTCTAATATATCCCAGACCATATATAGAGACTGATTCCCCTAGAGTCTAATGATATCCCAGACCAGTATATAGAGGACTGATCCCCCTAGAGTCTAATGATATCCCCAGACCATGTATCATAGAACTGTAAAAATCTCTTGAACTCGTCATTGATCCCCTTAATGATATCCCAACCATGTAAAAAGAATTTTAGGAAATCTGGGTATGATGATAGTTGACGTAACTCTGCGAGCTAATAATCTTACTGACTTTATCTCCTTGTTCTATGAATAGTGCCTCCTAGACTTGACAACAGTCCAGTATCCTGGTCGTTTCATAATGTGTCAAATTCTGCTGCCAAAGTTAAACGCTCCTTATTAAAATGAAACCGCCATAATTCATCTAATTGGCCCAATAAGCTTTAAAATAGATAGCCCTCCCTTTTCAGTTACTTTCATTCTCTGTGTTTAGGATAATCTTACACCTCTGATATAAGCTTTCAAAGCTTCCCAGAGAATAGATGCAGAGATGTTTGGGTTCTATTTTGTACTCATGAAAAGTCGATTGACTCAAAGCAAAATTGACAAAGTGTTCATTACTGAAGTTGATATTTAGCCGCCAGCAGTGGCAGATTGTCAACAGTTTGAAAGGACTACTTCCATCAGTAACAAGTGCGTGGTCAGTTATATGAACATGAAGACTATGGAATGGAGAAGTCTGTCATCGTACAAGGAAAGTAGTCTATGCGCGTAAAAGTGAAACTGATTGAGAAAAAATAGAGCTTTTCCAGATGATTAACATTCCATTCCAAGGGTTTGAACACTATGAATTCAGACATAAAGGTTCAACAACTCTATCTAAAGTATTGAACAAGTAGTATGTTTAGTGGAGGATCGATCCAAAATGGTCTAACCAACAGTTAATTCACCACCTAAGATTCCAAAACATAGTGGGCATACATAGTCTGGAGTGTAGAAGAAAACCAATTTAAAAAATCACCATGTGTCCCAATTAGAGCATAAATATTAACAAGAATACATCCGTATTGAGCAGCCTACCACTGACAATTATGTATCTACCAAGGGATCTCAATCACATTAGAACCTGTAAAAGTACCGATCTGGGAAGTTAAAATAGCCACCCCTCTGCCTTACTCTAACTGAGAAGGAACACCTGACCCAACCCATCTGCACCGAAGACTTGCATGTGTGAAACCTTCAGATGAGTTTCTTGGGGAAAGATGATGTGAGCTGTTCAATTGATGAAGGTTGTTAGAGCCGAATTTGACAATTTGTAAAAAGAGAACATACAGAGCTCGCGATGACATTTGGTACAATATATTAAATTATTAATGCATGTGATGAAAATATTAGTACTTACCTTATGATTATAAATTACCTTATTAGATATATTAATTTGTTGTTAGTTAACTTAAGTTTTGCCCCCCCCTCTTGTCCATTCGGGAAAGGAGTCCTCTGCTACACGTGAGCGGGGTTTATAGGTTTTTGACCATTACAGAACATTACAACAGGTATATTATGTATTCTTCCATATCAAGTAATTATATTGCTTTAAGTGCGATTGGAGAATATTTTTTTTTGTTAATATAAGAATAATATATATTTTTTGTTGCACCATATCCTGGATCTCACTTGAATGTTTGGCCGTTTGGAAACCTTGAGTGTGGACTGTATGCGCTACAAACAACCACGCTTCAGCCTTGGCCAGTGGCTAATGTAAAGAGGAAAAGAACCACTACAAAGTGTGTAGCACCCTTACCACGTTAACTGGTTATTCTATGCCCCTGCAGTTCGCAAGTAAGAACATGTAAAGCCATTCCGTCCAGCAGATGGACTACACTAGACTGATCATGTCTTAAAGAATAAGAGAGAGAGGACGTTAGTTAAGGACCAAGGTACAATGTAAACTACAAATCTTAGTGAACCTAATAAAGCGCAAATTTAAAAAACAAAAGAACACAGTGACGAACAACAAAAAACATAAAAAACAATAACAAAATAAAGAGGGAAAACCCTTCCCTCACAATCCGCCGAAGCGTCTCCCCAACTGAGATGCAAAACCCTAAATACAAAAAACCGTTTAAGCAAAGCATGATAACTTTTACTCTGTGCTTACCTAGATTGTGACCATTTTATCCAGAGAACCAAACATACATTAGATGGGTCCCCAGCTGAGTCACAGAAAAACAACCTTGGTAAAAAGAGTCCTTAAAGAACAGATACAAATGTAAAACTATGAAAAACAGCCAGAATATTGGCATTAGAGCCGCTTAGATCAAATAAATATTAATGATACAAATGAAAAATATATACAGTATATATATACAGTACATACATACAACATACATACAACATACAACATATCTGCATTTGTATCACATTTATATACCGTGTTCTCTGTTCGTCTGTTGGGCCAGTTCGTTTTGTTCTCAAACCTAACAGCATTTCCCCCTTGCTCCTGCTTGTCTAAATTCCCTGTTCTCTTGTTTTCCTGGTTTGTCCTTTCAGCCTGCCTTACCCTGAGCCTGTCTACCGTCCTTGTACCTTTTCCCTCTACTCTGGATTACCGACCTCGACTGACCTGACCCTGAGCCGTCTACCCCCCGTGTACCTTTTCCCTCAACTCTGGAATTACCGCAGCTCTGACTGACCACCCTAGCCTGTCTACCGTCCTATACCTTTGCCTCTACTCTGGATTACGAGCGCTGCTGCCTGACCCTGAGCCTGACTGCCGTGCCGAACTCTTTCCCTTCTACTCTGGTTTACCGACCTCTTGCACTGACCTGAACCTGAGCCTGCTGACCGTCCTGTACCTTTTTCCCACTACTCATGTCACCAGCTCTGGACTGACCTGACCCTAAGCCTGTCCTACCGTCCTGTACCTTTACCCTCACTCTGTGTATTACCGACCTCTGACGACCTGACCCTGCAGCCTGTTCTACCGTCCTATTTACCTTTTCCCCTCTCTCTGCGATTACCACCTCTGACGACCTGCCCTGAGCCCTGTTCTACCTCCTGTACCTTTACCCTCCCACTACTCTGGATTACCGACCTCTGCCTGACCTGAACCTGAGCCTGCCTGCCGTCCTGTACCTTTGGCCCACTACTCTGGATTACCGATCTCTGCCTGACCTGACCCTGAGCCTGCCTGCCGTCCTGTAACTTTGTCCCACTACTCTGGGTTACCGACCTCTGCCTGACCTGAACCTGAGCCTGCCTGCCGTCCTGTAACTTTGCCTGCTCGTGTTTGATTTAATAAACTTTTGTTACTTCGACTCTGTCTGCACCTGGGTCTTACCTTCTTACCTTCAAACCCCATTGCCCTTTATGGTTGTTGCGTCTGGGGTCCACTCACCAACCAAGAATTCACTAAATGGGACAAACACCAAATTGAGACTTTGCATGGAGAATTCTGCACGAATATCCTATGTGTACAACACCAAATAATACATGCAGAGCAGAATTAGGCCGATACCCGCTAATTATCAAAATCCCGAAAAGAGACGTTAAATTCTACAACCACCTAAAAGGAAGCGATTCCCAGAGTCCCCTAAGCAAGCTTCACAAACACAAACAGACCCCACAGAGCCCCAGGATAGCAACACAATTAGACCCAACCAAATCATGAGAAAACAAAAAGTTTGACCATATTAGAGACACATATTTCCCTCAGATTACACAGATCCACAAAGAATTTGAAAACAAATCCAATTTTGATAAACTCCCATATCTACTGGGTGAAATACTACAGTGTGCCATCACAGCAGCAAGACTTGTGACCTGTTGCCACAAGAGTAGAGCAACCAATGAAGAACAAACACCATTGTGAATATATAACCCATATTTATGTTTATTTATTTTCCATTTTGTACTTTGCACATGGTTACAACACTGTATATAGACATAATATGACATTTGAAATGTCTTTATTCTTTTGGAACTTTTTTAAGTGTAATGTTTACTGATAATTTGTATTGTTTATTTCACTTTTGTTTATAATCTATTTCACTTGCTTATGCAATGTTAACATATGTTTCCCATGCCAATATAGCCCTTAAATTGGAATTGGAATTGAGAGAAAGAGAGAAGGGTTAAGTGGAGGCAGGTGTTCCATGGCAAACCTTACACCGTCTTACACCCTCCCTCCCCCACCTCAAACCCACAGAGAGGGGGTCATAAGACACCCGTGTTGGGTCACACCTGTCAATCTTTAGCTCGTCCTCTCTGTCTGTCTCTATCTCTATCTCTCTCCTCTCTCTCTTTCTCTCTCTCMCTCTCCTTCTTTCTCTCTCCATCTCGCTCTGTCTCTTTCTCTCTCTCTCCCTCTCTCTCTGTCATCCTCTCTCTGTCACGTTCTGACCGTAGTTCCTTTTTTATGTCTTTATTTTAGTTTGGTCAGGGTGTGAGTTGGGGTGGGCATTCTATGTTGTTTTTCTATGTTTTGTTCTAGTCATTATATTTCTATGTGTTTGGCCTAGTATGGTTCTCAATTAGAGGCAGGTGTCGATCGTTGTCTCTGATTGAGAATCATACTTAGGGAGCCTGTTTTCCCACTATGGGTTGTGGGTAGTTATTTTCTGTTTAGTGTTTTTTGTTTGCACCTTACAGAACTGTTCGTTTGTTGTTTTTGTTCAGTATTCATTCTTTATTAAATTATTATGAATACGTACCACGCTGCACTTTGGTCCTCTTCTCCTTCCACCAACGACAACCGTTACACTCTCTCTCTCTGTCTCTCCCTCATCAGACTTTCTCACCCTCCAGGTTTATTCTGGGCGAACTTGTTCTCAACTGGCCTACCTGGTTAAATAAAGGTGAAAAAAATTATATATATAAAATTATTTCCTGTGTGTGTTTTCCTCATGGTGTAAGGAACCGCCACCTGCATGGTTGATTTAAAGTGGGTAGTTTCTCAGTGTTGTGTTTAGCAGATGGGAGCTTTTCTCCCTTCCCCTTTTCCTCATCCAGCTGTTCAATTAATTCAGATTGCATGAATGTGAAGAGAAATGGCCACCGTGACTGTACTGTACACTCCCAAAAGCATAGTTTACGCTCCTTACTAAACTGTACCAAGACCAAGAGAACCCCTACCTTGAGTTATTTGATGATAAAAATGATGGAACTACCCTAAGAATAGCAGATGTTCTGTTGATTGTATCTACCTACAGTACTTCTCCCATATAAAGGTGGTGGACTGAGCCTTGGAGGAACACTGACAGAAGACGATGTCTATCACAGTCTCTGGCATAGCCGTCAGTCAGTCAGTCAGTCAGTCAGCAAGTACCCTGTAGAGTTGCAACAACATTATTGCGATCTCTGTCTCTCGAACAAGCATTTCAGAGGACCTATTTGAAGCACGAACAATTTATTTTCATTTTTTCCTCTCTCTCCTTCTCACATGAATGGTTCACAAAGCTTCTTTTGTGAGGCCTCTCTCCATCTCTCTCTCTCTCCATCTCTCTCTCTCATCTCTCTCCATCTCTCTCTCCCACCCTCTCTCTCTCTTCATTCTCTCTCATTCTCCCTCTCTCTCTCTCTCTCTCTCTCTCCATCTCGCTGTCTGTCTGTCTGTCTGTCTGTCTGTCTGTCTGTCTGTCTGTCTGTCAGTCAGTGGGTGCATTGAAGGAATGATGAGCCGCTATGACAGACATGTACATATCTGTTCCTCAGTGAAGCTGGGCTTCCAGTGGGGAGGGTAATGTACAATTCCTCAAAGGTTTCCCGGTTCAAATCCCTCGCGGGCCAGTCTTGTTGTTGTGTCCTTAATTAACTTCAACCTGAAACATCCAGCTGTGTTACTGGTCAGTGGTCAGAGGTCAGGAGGACAAATCTAAGACATGTTAGGGTCTAAGAATGAAAGTGTCTGCCTGAAGGAACTCACAGCAAGTGTTACTGTGAGGGGGTCACGGGCACAAATCTAAGACGTGAGGGTCAAAGGATGAAAGTGTCTGCCTGAAGGAACTCACAGCCAAAGGGCAAAGGCTCAGAATATTATTGTTTCAGTTGTACAGTATTTTCAATGTTGGTCAGGCCAGGATTTTTGAGGACATTCAGGCAGACTTGGTCATTGGTGAGTGAGAGTAAGGAAAACATGCATCACACACACGTAGGCCTGGACACACATACTAAATGTGGGACATACACACTCAGTCAGTACCGACACACTCAACACCCAGCGTTGTCTGGAACAGCAGTGCCTACATTATCCTCCCCACTCCAGCACAGACGACCACTGATTAAGACAGACCTAAAATAGAAACACCCACTACTCCTGATAACAGTATCTACAGGAAAATACAGCGTTTCTTATTGACTAGAAGAGTTCAACCATAAGTCATCTTGTGGACCCAGACGTGTGTCTGATTATTATACTCTGATTAGTAGGGAATTGCAAGGACTTCACGATACAATATTATCACAATACTTTGGTGCCGATACACAGTGGCAGATTTAGGCGTAGGTGACATGGGCAGCCGCCCAGGGCGGCATCTTGCCCAGGGGTGGCACAAAAAAACAAACCTATTCAGAATGGTGACATTTGCACGATCGGTTTTCTATCGCTCATTTGCACGTCACGTCAATGATATCATGTCACCGTGTGGGACTGTGGGTCAATTAACCAACCCCTACCACCTTTTATTCGATCCAAACATGGAGCTCTACACGAGGAGTAGTCATAGATGGCCTAAACGAGGAATTTGCCTGTTATTATTACGTCTTCATCAGACATGAGGACATTAGTTTCTCACAAACAAGTACGATCTTTGTCCCCCATGTAGCGTCTCTTGCCAGATCTCGCGATAACTATATGGAAGCCTATAAGCTTTCATCTTTATCGCGGGTTTTTGGAGCAGTCGGCCTTCTTCTTGCTACGCCAAGCCACGTGCAGACCCTTGGCCTCAGGTTATGTCGAGACTATAAAGGACCTCCGTTTTACTGTGTCTTTTGGAATAGATACTTTTTGTACCTCGTTTCTCCAGCATCTTTCACACGGTCCTTTTGCAGTTTGATCTGGGATTCAGATTATGAAACTTTTCGCACCAAACGGTAATTCAACCATGCTTACATGGAAGTGAGAGCGCAGAACGTTCTCTTCCTGGAAAGTGGTATGCCGGCTGCGTGTCCATTGGTGTTTTATACCTCTGCTGTACTGTCTGTTTGTACAGATGGAGGGTGGTACCGACTCATGGCGTTTGGAAAATCTTGCTACCCCAGGATGAAACAGATAACACAATTTTTTTTCTGAGGTCTTGGCTGACCTTTCTTAGATTTTCCCATGATGTCAAGCAAGAGCCCACTGAAGGCTTTGCAAGGTAGGCCATGAAATACATCCCAGGTAACACCTTCACAATCTCGATTCAAAAATGTCCTATTAGCCTATCAGAAGCTTCTAAGGACCTTGAGACATCATTTTTCAGGAATTTCCAGCTGTTTAAAGCACAGTGTAGTAGTTGTATGTACAACCTATCTGACCCACTGAAATTGGTGACGGATAACAGTGAATTGACTATCAAAGAGGTGACTATGATTCAATCATCTCGCTATGGTTGTGGGGACAGGAAGAAACGCTATTAGGATAGTCGTCGACAGACGAGCAGAGGAGATGACTGTGTCATGCCACAAAGTAGATGTACTAACCAGACTTGGCCAAAACTACTAAGTTGGTTAAACAAGAATCTTGTGGAGTGAACACGCAGAGTTTTAATGACTCCAACCTAAAAGTGTATGTAAAGCCTACGACTTCAGGCCAGGCTGTAAGAGGAGGGTGGAGATAAGAAGCTTACTTGTGTGATCAGTGTGATGAATCTTAGGTCATGAAGGATTCCATGTGATCTCTATGAGCCAATTCTCTTATGCCTTTGTAGGGTACTCTGTATCGTGTATTTTTTGGAGGTATTTATGGTGTGGAAAGCCACAGATGTTCAAGGAACCAAGGGGAAGCTCAGCGGATTGCCACACCAGATTGGTACTGGATAACGGCCCATGGTTAATCCAGAACTCGTAGCTGAATAGGCATGGTGAGTTGCTTCAGACCTTCCCAGACCTAGGGGTTGAACCATCCAGCACCAATGACGACAATGGATTCCAGCTCAATGAGAGGCAGCCTCTGTTTGGCGAGCTAATGTGCGATCTAGAAAACGCCGGGTAAAGCGCCCAGAGTCTATGAAAGCAGGAATGTCCAACTGACATTGGTCCCACCGCAGGTTGGTCCGGAAGCAGGTTGTGTTACCCTGTCGGCAGCTGGAGACTGTATCTGACTCGCCAGTAATTCTCCATCTACTGACGAGTCATCCCGTCAATGATCGGCTGAGGGACTTACAGATAATTGTAATGTGTGGGGTACAGAGATGAGCGTAATCATTAAAAAATTCTTGTTAACTACACTAATATTGGCACACAGAGTGAGACCATGGAATTATTTTGTGACTTGTTAAGCACTTTTTTACTACTGAAACTTATTTAGGCTTGCCCATAAAAAGTAGCGTTTTTGAATACTTATTGACTCCAAGGCTTTCAGCTTTTTACTTTGTATTAATTTGTAAAAATCTTAAACATACATTCCAATTTCACATTATGGGGTATTGGTGTCGTAGGCCGAGTGACACCAAATATAATTAAACATTTGTACCAAAACAAACTGGAAAAAGTCAAGGTGTGTGAATACTCTGAAGGGCACTGGTAGACATTCCTCACAGCCTGGATGTCACGGTAACTCCCTCTCGGCGCTTGAGGTCGCCAGTCTGCTTATTATTACTCAACCTGTCACCCATTGTTACTTCGCAACCAGCGTCTCATCAGACTCACCTGGACTTCCATAACCTTCCTGATTAACCTTCCTATAACTGTCATCAATTGGGTTCTTTCCCTATGTTTATTGACTGTTGTGTTTCATGTATGGTGTACTCGTGTTTCTTGTAATGTTCATTGTTCGTTATTCATTAAATATTACTCCCTGTACTTGCTTCCCAGTTCTAGCGTACAACCTACAGAATAACGCCTACCAAAGGGAAGCCACAACGATTTACATTTTTGTATTCCTTTTTTCTGGTGACGTCCGGTCCAAAAGGGCTCTGCTGAAGCAACGGGGGATACGCAGCAAGGCTCGTCAGGCTTCCATGCCTCAAGTGGCTAACAGGTTCTCTAATTCTTGGTTTTCCCATACCGAGGGATGCCTCAGCTAGCTCGTCAGGCCCATGCCTCAGCTAGCTGAACCAGGTTAAAGACTCGGTATTGGATCGGCAGGCTCCCATACCTCAGCCGGCTTCGACAGGTTCGCGCCTCAGCAAAGCGACTCGCCCGCTTTTTGGTCCCCCCGGACCGGTCCTCTGCGTCGGCGTCTGCGCTGCGAGTCCGTGTCAGGGTGGGGTTACTGTCACGTATACTCCCTCTCCGGTGCACGAAGGTCACATCTATTTATTACGCACACGCTGTTCACATCGTTACGCGCACAGCGCTCATCAGACTCACCTGGACGCCATCACCTTCCTGATTACCTTCCTTATAACTGTCACTCCCTTTGGTTCTTTCCCTAGGCGTTATTGACTGTTTGTGTTTTCATGTCTGTACGCTACTCGTGTCTTGTATGTTCCATCTCGTTTATGTTATTAAATATTAACTCCCTGTAGTTGTTGCTTCCCGACTCTAGCGTACACGTTACACTGGGTCACACTTTTTTGGGATAGTTCGGATCATACCTATCACAATGATCTAATTGATAAGCAAACTGCTTGCTTAAGGTTTACGGTCAGGGTTTGTATAAGGGTAAAGAGTTAAGGTTAAGGGTTAGTAGTTAGTTAGTTTTTGCAAAATGTTACTGATAGTCTGTAGAGCATCTACAGTGGACTATCCAAATAAGTGTTACCAAGCTGTAATGAGTAGCGCAATGGATTCTGAACAGACCTCGCAAAAGGATGTCACTGTTTGCCAGAGGAAGGAAAGGCACATCTGATGACTTAACTAAAACTTGTTTTTGTTCTCCCCAAAACTACGCAATAAGGGACTGGAAATCAGTTTAGTTGTGTCCTAATGAAAACACAGTGGAAACAAAGGATTGGACTTTTTTCAAACAACGCTTTTGAATGTATTCCAGTCATACAAAAATGGCAAACAGCAAATATAAATGTATCTTGTCCAATGGGCTGCTTTTCAATCACCAAGAAATGGATATTAAATAATGCATTCAATTTCAGGCCAATGGTGAGTTTGAAGGTAGGGTGTGTTAGTCTGAACTAGCTTGTAGGCCTATCATCTGGATGACATCCGGAAGGGGAAAACATGAGCTGGCTGTTCTGTGTTGAACCCACCCCGGCCAACAGATAGTTATTCTAAGACTCAGTGTGGTGTATCTGCAACACCCACCCAACCTGAGTCAGCTAGCTGCCATGTCATGACAAGGTCTTGACGGTTCGGTCCATCCAATTGTATCCAATTGACAGCAATCTGTTCCTGAGAAAGACTTCATGACACACAGTGCCACGCATAGAATCACATGATGATTATGGGATCTCTACGGTGCCACCTTCCTGCATCACTTTGGACAGGCCTTGGCCATGGTCCCTACACTACCTTTCCAGCTACCCGGATAAGCACTAAATAAAACTCAGTAGTGCTAAACAACGACTGCCTAGTGTAACAGGGTTATATTGGTGATTCCCCTTGCCCTTTATTGTTAAGTCAATGGTTTTCTTGGTTTTAGCTTTGTCTTGGCCGTCACTACTATCATGGCATCTATTGTCTGGTTTGCGTAGCCTTGCTTACGAGGGAGGATGTTTCAGTTAGACTGCCCAGTGAACAAGCACCAAACAGCGGTTAAGTTGTTGGTTGCAAAGCACTGTACATCAAAGTGATTTTTTATACTCCAGTGGATGATTTAAAGTGTACAATTTATATAATATAATGACTAATGATTTTATGTTACTTATTAAAAATTTTAGAGGCAATAGGGTAGATAGTGTAATAGTGTAAGTATTTATATAACTACAATTTGTTTATTTGTCTTAGTACTTCTTTTGATATTTACAAGTCTTACTTTTTGTATATAATTTTTTTTACATTGTTATGATTATTTATTTTGTGTTGGTTGTCAATATGTCTGAATAAAAATGACTGTTAGTGCAGAAAGTTGCTTTTGGGGGGGGGGGGTTGGAAGGGTGGTTCGCTCGGAAGCAATACAAGCTAGAACGCGCCACTGACAATACGATATGTATGGCGATTCTCAACACATACAATATTATCACAATACTTTGGGTGGAGATGGAGAGCAAGCTATAAGGAAGTACAGCCAACACAGCTAGCGTAAACTGTATAGATTTGTGCCCCCTCACATATGATTACCCAATATTCCATGACTGTCAAGTCTGACATGAAGAATTAACCAAAAAGGCGGTTTCATATGATTGGACATTGTGCACAGTCATTCTAAATCCCTTCTCAATGCAGCTGCTAATGCCTCTGAAAGGTTAACATGGGGCTAGGGCTGAGCTGGGGCTGGGATGGGACTGAGGCTAAGTGCTGAGTGCTAGGGCTGAGGCTGGGGCTGAGGCTGGGGATGGGGCTGAGGCTAGGGCTGAGGCTGGAGCTGAGGCTGGGCTGAGGTTGGGGCTGAGGCTGGGTGCTTTGCAGGTTGGGGCCTGAAGGTTGGGGCTCGAGGCTGGCTGCTGAGGTTGAAGGCTGGGGCTGAGATTGAGGCTGGGCTGAGTCTGGGGCGAGATATGGAGGCTGGTGCTGAGGCTGGGGTTGGGGCTGGGGCATTCCTTGTAATAAAATGATAGGATGTGTTGTGTTATTCTCTGAGATGTAAAAGAGCTCTGGCTGTATCGTTATAGGGGCCTGGCGGCATAACGATGCTAAATGAACCCTTTCTGGAACATTCAGTCACACAGACAGACAGGCCTTCTGGACATTTTTTAATCAGTCTCACAGACAGACAGGCTTTTCTGAACTATCAGTCACAACAGACAGACAGCGCTTCTGGAACAATCAGTCAACACGACAGACCAGGCTTTCTGGAACAATTCAGTCTCAACAGACAGACAGGCTTTCTGGAACTATCAGTACACAGACAGAACAGCGCTTCTGGAACAATCCGTCTCACAGCACAGGCTCTGGAACAATGCATCCAATTTAAACAGACAAGGCAGGCTTTTCTAGAAACAAATCAGTCACAGACAGACGGCAAGCTTCCTGGATAATCAGTCTCACAGACAGGAGGCAGACTTTCTGGAACAAATCATCACGGACAGAAGCAGCGCTTTTCTGGACTATCAGTCCCAAACAGACAGGCCAGGCTCTCTCTCTCTTCTCTCGCTCTCTCTCTTCTCTTCTCTCTCTTCTCTCTCTCTCTCTCTCTCTCTCTCTCTCTCTCTCTCTCTCTCTCTCTCTCTCTCTTCTCAAGTCTGTCCTCAGTCTCTTCTCTCTCTCTCTCTCTCTCTCTCTTACTCTCTGTCTCTCTCTCCGTCTCGTCTCCTCTCTATTCAATTTCAATTAAGGGCT
>NC_036856.1:36080126-36089209 GCF_002910315.2 Salvelinus sp. IW2-2015 | reverse complement strand
ACCTTGTCGGAGTGGGCGCCTCTGCTTAGTTTGTGAGCTAGCCAAGGCTACTGCCTGGAAAGGCTCCACTCAAAGTATGAGATGGGAAGGGCGCAGGATAGTTGACCTCAGGTCTCCCTGCTGGAAGCCCGAGTAGGGGGAGCAGGGGAATCTATCAAATAGACAACTCTAACTTGTACAGTACTAATGCAAATTAGTTAACGCAATTAGTTGTGCAATTTATTTTTGTTTCTTGTTTAAGTGCATAGTGTAATAATAAAGTTCTACTATATATAGTTGAAAGTCGGAAGTTTACATACACCTTAGCCAAAACATTTTAACAGTTTTCACAATCTGACATTAATCAGAGTAAATTCCCTGTTTTAGGTCAGTTAGATCACCACTTCATTTAAGATGTGAAATGTCAGAATAATAGTAAAGAGAAGTGATTTGATTTCAACTTTTATTTATTCATCACATTCCCAGTGGGTCAGAAGTTTACATACACTCAATTCGTATTTGGTAGCATTGCCTTTAAATTGTCAACTTGGGTCAAGGCTTTGTGGATGGCACCTCAATACCTTGACTTTTTGTCCTTAAGCCTATTTTCCACAACTTTGGAAGATATGCTTGGGATCATTGTCCATTTGAGAGACCATTGGCGACAAAGCTTTAAATTCCTGACTGAGTCTGAGATGTTGCTTCAGATATATCAAATAATTTTCTGCCTCATGATGCCAATCTATTATGTGAAAGATGCACCAGTCCCTCCTGCAGCAAACACCCCCACGACATGAATGCTGCCGACAACTTGTGCTTCACGTTGGGATGGTGTTCTTCAGCTTGCAACCCTCCCCTTTTTCATCCAAACATAACGAAGTCATATATGAGGCCAACCAAGTTCTATTTTCGTTTTCATCAAGACCAAAGAGCGAACACTTTTCCAAAAGTAACGATCTTGTGTCCCAATTAAGTGCACGTATCAATAAATGGCTTTTTATGCGCGGTTTTGGAGCAGTGGCCTTCTTCCTGCTGAGCGGCCTTTCAAGGTATGTCGATTATATGACTCGTTTACTGTGATATAGATACTTTTGTACCATGTTTCCCTCCAAGCAAATCTTCACAAGGTCCTGTGTTGCCAGTATTAAATCTGCGGAATCAATTTTGGATAATTCTTGCCCACGTAAACAAAAATCCTCAAAAAATCATAGGTCCGAGTCTAAAAATTTCTACAAATGCTACCAGCTTAGGAATGATAGATCCAGTTAGTCTCCACTCGAGATGTGCCTTTAACTGAGAAAGTGAGATTCAGGCCCCCACTGACTCCTTTCGGTCCAAATGTTTACTGGTTGATCAGAACTTAGTCAAGAGCTAATGGGAGGCTACCTTCCAAAAACAATAATATTATATTTCAATCCAATCTCTCATAACTTCAATCCTGAGACTACTAAACAAATACTACCCATAAATGACAGTGGATTACTGGTTAGACAAACACTCTTTTTGTAGGTCAAATTGATTTTTACCTCAAATCAGTTCATCTAATTTACAACATTAAAATTATAAACCTTAAACTCATAGAGTAACAAGTCATATACCTCTTATAAATTCTCTTTACGTTAAAGAGCGTATTCAGACCCTATTCTTGCCTTTAGTACTACGATATCTTTGGATAAATTTGAGTCACTCCCAAGACCCCTGCACCCACTTGCGGTCTGATGCACGCAAGAAAACCTGATGGTCACTCTAGACTAGAAGCTTCCGGAATGGACGCCACACAGATTCCTTTGATGAAAATGACGGACCTGAGAACTCGTCCCTAGCGACCACAAGGACAACCACGCCTATCGCAGACAGCACTCCTAACACCAATCTCAGAGCCTTTCTTTAGGTTAGTGGCCAGACGATAAGCCACTCTCCAGGTAAAAATTCTGAGTGCCCAACGAATTGACAGATCAGCTTTATTGTCATGGGAAACATATGCTTACATTGCCGAAGAACATTAAACATTACACTAACAAAAGTTCCAAAAGAATAAAGACATTACAAAAGTACAAAATGGAAAATAAATAAACATAAATATGGGTTGTATTTACAGTAGTGTTTGTTCTTCACTGGTTACCKTTTTCTCATGGCAACAGGTCACAAATATTGCTACTGTGGTGGCACACTAAGGTATTTCACCCAATAGAGATGGGAGTTTGTCAAAATTCGGTTTGTTTTCMAATTCTTTGTGGYTRTGTGTAATCTGAGGGAAATATGTGTCTCTAATATGGTCAAACATTTGACAGGAGGTTAGGAAGTGCAGCTCAATTTCCAACTCATTTTGTGGGCAGTGTGCACATGGCCTGTCTTCTCTTAAGAGCCAGGTCTGCCTTCAGCGGCCTTTCTCAACAGATTTGTGACCTTTTGCCACAAGAAAAGGGAAACCAGTGAAGCACAAACACCATTGTAAATAAAAACCCATTTTTATGTTGATTTATTTTCCCTTTTGTACATTTACTATTTGCACATTGTTACAACACTGTATATAGCCATAATAGAACATTTGAAATGTCTTTATTCTTTCGAACTTTTGTGAGTGTAATGTTTACTGTGAATTTTTCATTGTCTATTTCGCTTTTGTTTATTATCTATTTCACTTGCTTTGGCAATGTTAACATATGTTTCCAATGCCAATAAAGCCCTTTGAATTGAAATTGAATTGAATTGAGAGAAAGTTAAGCTTAGAACAAAAATCAAAAATGTGATCAATTGAATTGATGTGATAATTATACGTTTATAACAATGTGCCCCACAGTTAAAAATAAATAGAAAAACTACTACTACTAGTTTCATGGTTGTAGCCAACAATTGTCCCATTAACAATCACCCATATTAGTAAACGTATTTAATTTCAAACTTCAAATTTCTCTTCGAAAAAAAGGTTCCTCTAAGGGTTCTCCTATGGGGACAGCCGAAGAACACTTTTAGGTTCTAGATAGCACCATTTTTTCTAATAGAGTAGTATAGGTTACTGATCGTAATGAACGATATCAGCAAAAAGAGCACGATAAAGATATGGATAATTTTGGGTTTATCGTCCCAGCTCAAGTTATCCTCATTACCCAGGGTCCTGGTATGTTCTCTTCACTGGGAGGATAGTTAACACAGGACTAGAAAAACAGCCTTGAGAGTCTAACCAGAGTTCACACACACACACACACACACACACACACACACACACACAACACACACACACACAACACACACACACACACAACAACACACACACACACACACACACACACACACACACATCCACCACACACACATATGCCCCAGACACCAAGAGATCCTGAGTTATGTCTTTCCCTCCCAGCAATGCTGGATCTGGGGCTCTGGGTCTGGGACTGGGTTTGGGTCTGGATGCTGGATCTGGGGTCTGGGACTGGGATCTGGGGTCTGGGTAAGCCCCCTGTGTTGGGGTAGGGTCTGAACTGTCTGCTCATTCATCCGTTAGTCTGAGTCTCTGACAGACGGACACATTGTCTGCTGCTTAGAAAAAAGAGTCTCCTGAGAAATTAGGTGTTTGTTGCTCCCTTTCCACTTCCATCCAAGGATTCTATCTTATAGCCTTCAAGGAAGACCAATTGGTTTTTGGTGGTGTGTGTGTGTGTGTGATTACTCCTAATAGTCTCCCAGGGTTGGTAGGTCAGCGATGTAGGGTGTGAAATAATATTAAGCGTGAACCAGGATTACGAGTCCTCCAGGGTGAGAGAGCGTAGGAGAGAACGCCGGGGGGGGTTTGGTCTGGAGGTCAGCTTCACTAAATGACTTTTCCATGACTATAGGTATCTGCCCACTCTGAGCCCAAGGATATCCTCTGTTATGCTCAAGCAAGACTGCAGATTAGGGGGCCTGGCATTCGCCTGATTAAAATGACCTTTGTGTAAACTAAGCCTGCGACGCTGAGAGGGTTCCAGCGGGGGTAAAGCACAGAGGGAGCTTTCGGCTCGCTGCTCTCTGTGTAAGCCCGCCTGTCTAATTAACCAGGTACTTTCCGCGCAGCACACACACACACACAGCCCACACACACACACACACACACACACACACACACACACACACAACCACACCACACCACACACACACACACACACACACACACACACACACACACCACACACACACACACACACACACACACCACACACACACACACACAGCCTTTCTATTGGCGTTCCATACTGCGCTAAGGTCATAGAGCAGCGGGAGGGCAGCAGCAAAGCTCCATGGAGAATCAGATGTGCTAATAAAGCACTGATTTCCACCAGGCATCAAGGACAGCAGAGAACACTACACTGACTACACACACCATTTCCGTGTTTGTGTAGTTGTAACTGTGTGTGTGTGTGCGTATGTGTGTGCATGCGTGTGTGTGTGTGCGTGACCGGCCAGTGGGGGGATTAGTGTCAGAGACAGATTCCAAGGGACCGTGCTGCACTCATTTGTTTGGGATATGAAGTTTTCTATCCATCATCTCCCCTTCCTCCCACACTCCTCCAGTTCTCAAACTGAACTGTCCTTTGTTTTTCCTATCTCTCTTCTCTCTCTCTTCTCTCTCTCTCTCTCTTCTTCTCTCTCTCTCTTCTCTCTCTCTCTCTCTCTCTCTCTCTCTCTCTCTCTCTCTCTCTCTCTCTCTCTCTCTCTCTCTCTCTCTTTCTCTCACTCTTTCTCTCACTGACTGTAGCTGTGACTGAGCAGAGTTGACAAGGGTTTTTGGTGAATGTCTTTCTTATGGTAGGTTAAGTAGTGAGTAATATATATTTCCACCTCTATTAGATTAGAGCTGAAACTCAGTATCTCTGACCTCTCTCTTCTCTGCTCTCACTCTCTTTCGCTCTCTCTCTTTCGCTATCTCTCTCCCTCTCTCCCTTCTCACTCTCTCTCTTTTCTCTCTCACTCTCTTTCGCTCATCTTTCGCTCTCTCTCTTTCGCTCTCTCTCACTATCTCACTTTCACTCTCTCACTCTCTCTCTCTCTTTCTCTCTCTCTCTCTCTCTCTCTCTCTCTCTCTCTCTCTCTCTCTCTCTCTCTCTCTCTCTCTCTCTCTCTCTCTCTCTCTCTCTCTCTCCCTCCAGATGGAACATGTTGCTTTTCATGCAGTTCAGCTTGGATCTGTGTATAAGTCATTCCTGACATTGTCCTGAGGTTATATTACCCCACTCTGGGAGAGCTCTTACATGGGGTTCCCTGGGTTCTCCCACACTAAATCCTACCAGGCACGCCTGCCTGCTTTCCGACCAAGAATATTACATTGTGAGGCCGATTTAGGGCATTTGTTAGTACGATACTACTGGTATTGTTACTGAATATTCCTGGTTACCTCAGCAGGATTCTGTTCACACTTGTAGAGGCTCGTGACTACTCTCCCTAGGCTCATTAAGATTGTGTTGAGAACCTGGCTCCATCAGGTGACCGGTATGATAAGAGCCCTAGCACCAGCCATGTGATCTCCTGGTTAGGCAGCTCTCTTTTCAGTTGGAATTAGCCTGCTCTCTCGCTTTACCTCTCTTTCCATACACACTGGACACTTGAAATACTGCTACACTCTACTGCTACACTCAACTGCTACTCTACTGCTACTTCTACTACACACTCTACTGCTACTCTACTGCTACACTCTACTGCTACTCTACTACTACACTCTACTGCTACACTCTACTGTACACTCTACTGCTACACTCTACTGCTACTCTAACTCTACACTCTACTGCTACACTCTACTGCTACACTCTACTGTTACACTCTACTGCTACACTCTACTGCTACACTACTACTACACTCTACTGCTACACACTACTGCTACTATACTACTACACTCTACTACTACACTCTACTGTACTCTACTGCATACACTCTACTGCTACTATACTACTACACTCTACTACTACCATCTACTGCTACACTCTACTGCTACTCTACTACTACCTCTCTGCTACACTCTACTGCTACACTCTACTGCTATACTCCACCGCTACACTCTACTGCTACACTCTGCCGCTAAAGTCCGCCGCACACTCCGCCGCTACACTCCGCCGCAACACTCCGCCGCTACACTCACCGCTAACAGTCTACCGCTACACTCTGCCGCTACACTCTACTGCGACACTCCACTGCTACACTCTACTGCTACCACTCCGCTACTGCACTCTGCTGCTACAGTCTGCCGCTACACTCTACCGCAACAGTCTACCGCTATACTCCGGGTACTACACTCCGCTGCTACACTCCACTACTACACTCTACTGCTACACTCTACTGCTACACTGTAGCAGGGGTGGGCAACTCCAGTCCTCAGGGGCTGATTGGGTCACACTTTTTTCTCCATCCCTAGTAAACACAGCTGAATTAATCGAATTGCATTCTAAACTGAAGATCATGATTAGGTGATTATTGGAGTCAGGTGTGTTAGCTGGGGCTGAGGCAAAACTGTGACACCAATCAGGCCCTCAAGGACTGGAATTGCCCACCCCTGCTACGCTACAAAACACCTACTCAGCTTTTCTCACTCACACACCTTTCCCCCTGTGCTGTAAGTTGGTTGATTGCTTGGGTTATTCGGCGCTGGCTTAGGTCATTATTGGTTATATTGTGAGGAACCGACTTCCGGGCGGAAAGTCGTGACAGTACCCCCTTGACGTGGGCTCAGGCAGCGCGGCCGACACTAGCCTCGGGGACGAACCCGGAGGGCGAGGTAACAGCGGCGATCGGACGGAGACGGTGGAGACTCCCCGCAGGATTGAATTGTCTCAACACGTTCCCATCTTCGGAACCCCAGCATTCTCTCCAGACCTGTACCCCTTCCGCACTCACGAGTTACTGAGGCCTCGTTCGCCGATGCTTTCGAATCCAGTATGGAGCGAAAGGCGTACGTTGGGGGACCTCCTCGATGTCAGAGGGGGCAGAGGAACCTTCCTGCCCTCAGACTCTTGGGGCGGACAGCCACCACCGGCGCTGAGGAGACACAATGGATCTGAGCGGTTAATACGGTATAGGTGGGTAGCTGTAACTTGTAACACACCGGTTCAGTCTCCTCAGGATTTTAAAAGGCCACAAACGGGACCTTTCAGCTTTCAGCAGGGCAGGCGGAGGGGCAGGTTTCGGGTGTCGGAGATAGAGCCAAAGCCGGCTCACTATGCGGTGACGGTCTGCCGGTTTCTGGCGCAGCACGGCGCGTCTGAGGTGCAACATGGGGCGTCCCATGTCTCCCTCAGCGAGCCGACCGTCTCATACCGCAGGGCTCAGTCTGACTCTGATGCCCAAGGAGCTGAACGGTGATACCAGTAGCACTGGCAGGGGGAAGGTTAGTGGAAGGATTGGCGAGCTGAGTTCTGGGCCATCTCTGCCCAGGGCACTACCTTAGCCGACT
Source organism: Salvelinus sp. IW2-2015 (assembly GCF_002910315.2). Lineage (NCBI taxonomy): Eukaryota > Metazoa > Chordata > Actinopteri > Salmoniformes > Salmonidae > Salvelinus > Salvelinus sp. IW2-2015. The sequence continues at coordinate 36,081,816 of NC_036856.1, read as the reverse complement.
CCCACGGGCCGGTAACTGGCCAAAGACTGTAGAAACCTACCCACTATCTCTCCTCAGGAAACCTGAGGTAAGGCTGATCTGAGACCTCAGACGCTCCATGAACGCTCTCCAGACCTCTCGAGGACTCGTCCGAGTTAGCACTATATCCGTCAGGCACCACCCCGTAGTGTCCCGCGCATATCAGTGCTGTAATCTCCTTTGTGGCGTCTTTATCGAATCTTCCTGTTGCTGATATAGTCATAGACACTCTGTTGCATAGTAGTCTCGCCCCTGTGCTTAGTCTCCCCTGTGCTGTAATCCTTCTGTGCTGTAGCTCTTCCCCTATTGTTGCTCTTAGTCCTCCCCTGTGCTGTAATCCGCTTCATGAGTGTGCTGTATGTTCCCTCGCATAGTGCTGATTACCGTCTCCCCCTGGGTGTAGTCTCCTGTGCTGTGGCTGTAGTGTCCCTGTGCTAGTAGCTCCTTCTGTGATGTAGTACTCCTTCTGCATGCATCGTAGTCTTCCAACATGATGCTCTGTAGTCTCCCCTGTGCTGTAGTCTCCTTCTGTGCTGTAGTCTCCTTCTTGCTGTAGTCTCCCTTACTGGTGGCCTGATTAGGTCTTCTCTCACCATTGTGGCTGTAGTCTCTCTTCAGAGTGGCTGTAGTACTCCCTTGTGCTCGTAGTTCTACCTCTTCTGTAGACGGTGTAGTCTTTTTATCTGATGCGTTAGCATCCTCGCACACCTATTGTGTCTTGTTATGTCTCCCCTGTGGCTGTAGTCTCTCCCTGTGCTATAGATTCATATATTGGTCTCACTTTTGTGCTAGTAGTGCTATTCGGCCTGTGCTGTACGTCCTGCAGCTTGTGTGCATGATACGCATTCTGCCGCTTCTGTGCTTTAACTTGTGCTGAGGTCCATCCGCCTCTTTATCGTGCTTGTAGTCCTCCCTTGTACTAGTTCTATTCTGTGGCTGGTAGTCTCCCCTGTGCGTGTGAGTCCTTCCCCTGTGCTGATAGTCTCCCTTCTGTGCTGTAGTCCTCGCTTTCTGTGCTGTAGTCTCCTTGTGCTGTAGTCTCCACTGGCGCTTGTAACAAGTCCATCTAGTGCATCGATCCTTCCGCGTTGATCCGCGCATCGATGGCGGAGGTGATTGTGCTAACATTTGTACGTAGGAATTTATTTAGAACAAAAAATTAATATGTTTTTTCGTCTTTCTTGTGAGCTTTCTAGTCATTGATCTATCATGCCCTCCTACTTACAATATCTTCAGTCTCTTCGCACATCACTGTTGCTGTATTTCTCCCTGTGCTATAGTTCCTTTTGTGCTATAGTCTCCCTTGTTGTAGTCTCTCCCTGGTGCTATAGTCTCCTTCTGTGCTATAGTCTCCCTTTTGTGCTATAGTCTCCCCCTGTGCTTGTAGTCTGTCCCTGTGCTATAGTCGCCCTTTTGTGCTATAGTCTCCCCTGTGCTATAGTCTCCCCCTGTGCTGTAGTCTCCTTCTGTGCTGTAGTCTCCCCTTGTGCCGTAGTCTCCTCTGTGCCTGTAGTCTCCCCTTGTGCTGTAGTCTCCTCTGTGCTGTAGTCCCTCCTGTGCTGTAGTCTCTCCTGTTGCTGAGTCTCCCTTTGTGCTGTAGTCTCCCTTCTGTAGCTCGTAGTCTCCCTCTGTGCTGTAGTCTCCGCCCGTCTGTGCTGTAGTCCCCTCTGTG
>NC_036856.1:36070719-36080101 GCF_002910315.2 Salvelinus sp. IW2-2015 | reverse complement strand
AAACACAGGCTGATTAATCGAATTGCATTCTAAACTGAAGGATCATGATTAGGTGATTATTGGTAGTCAGGTATGTGTTAAGCTGGGGCTGAGGCCAAAACTGTGACCACCAATCAGGCCCTCAAGGACTGGAATTGCCCCCCCTAGCTACTGCTACAAAACACCTACTCAGCTTTTCTCACTCAACACACCTTTCCCCCTGTCTGTAGTCTCCCTTCTGTGCTGTTAATCTCTTCTTCTAATTCTTCTGTGCTGTATCTCCGCTTCTGTGCTGTTAGTCTCCCCTGATGCTGTAGTCTCCCCCTGCTTGTCTCCTTGCTGTAATCCCTCTGTGCTGTAGTCTCCCTCTGCTTGCTGTAGTCCTCCCCCTGTGCGTAATCCCTTCTGTGCTGTAGTCTCCCTCTGCTGCGTGTAGTACTCCCCCTGTGCTGTTAGTCTCCTTCTGTGCTGCTAGTCTCCCCTGTGCTGTAGTCTTCCTTCTGGCTGTAGTCTCCTTCTGTCTGTAGTCTCCCCCTGTGCTGTAGTCTCCCCCTGTGCTGTAGTCTGCCTTCTGTGCTGTAGGTCCTCCTTCTGTGCTGTAGTCTCCCTTCTGTGCTGTAGTCTCCCCTGCTGAGCTCCTGTGCTGTAGTCTCCTCCCTGTGCTGTAGTTTCCCCCTGTGCTGTGTCTTCCTCTGCTGTGCTGTAGTCTCCCTCCTGTGTCTCCCCTTGCTGTAGTTCTTCTCGCCCTGTGCTGCTAGTCTCTCCCTGTGCTATAGTCTCCCTGTTTGTGCCTATAGTCTCCCCCTGTGCTGTAGTCTCCCTTCTGTGCTGTCGTCTCCCTTCTGTGCTGTAGTCTCCCCTTGTTGCTGTAGCTCCCCTCTGTGCTGTAGTCTCCCCCTGTGCTGTATTCTTCTGTGCTGTCAGTCTCCCCCTGTGCTGTAGTCTCCCCTCGTGCTGTAGTCTCCCTTCTGTGCTGCTAGTCTCCCTTCTGTGCTGTAGTCTCCCTTCTGTGCTGTAGTTCTCCCACCTGTGCTGTAGTCTCTCCCTGTGCTATTAGTCTCCCTTTTGTGCTATGTCTCCCCCTGTGTTGTAGTCTCTCCCTGTGCTATGCGTCTCGCCTTCTGGCGTAAGTCCCCTTTTGTGGCTATAGTCTCCCCCTGGCTGTAGTCTGTCCCTTGTGCTATAGTTCGCCCTTTTGTGCGCTTAGTTCCTCCCCCTGTGCTATAGTCTCCCCCTGTGCTGTGAGTCCTCCCTTTCTGTGCTTAGCTCTCCTTGTGCCGTAGTCTCCCTCTGTGCTGTAGTCCCCCTGTGCTTAGTCTCCCTTCTGTGCTGTAGCTCCCCCTGTGCTGTAGTCTCTCCTGTGCCTGTAGTCTCCCTTATGTGCTGTTAGTCTCACCTTCTGTTGCTTGTTAGTCTCCCCTTCTGTGCTGTAGATCTCCCCCTGTTGCTAGTCTCCCTCTGTGCTGTAGTCTCCCCATGTGCTGTAGTCTCCCCCTGTGCTGTTAGCTCTCCCTGTGCTGTTAGTCTCCCCCTGTGCTGTAGTCTCCCCTGTGCTGTAGTATCCCTTCTGTGCTGTAGTCTCTCCCTTGTGTCTTGTTAGTCTCCTCTGTGCTGTAGTCTCTCCCGTGCTGTTAGTCTCTCCCTGTGCTGTAGTTGCTCCTCTGTGCTGTAGTCTCCCCATGTGTGTAGTCTCCCCCTGTTGCTGTAGTCTCACCCTGTGCTGTTAGTCTCTCCCTGTGCTGTAGTCTCCCCCTGTGCTGTAGTCTCCCTTCTGTTGCCTGTAGTCTCCCCTTGTGCTGTAGTCTCTCCCTGTGATGTAGTCTTCCTTCTGTGCTGTAAGTCTCTCCCTGTGCTGTAGTCTCCACCCTGTGCTGTGTCTCCTCTGTGCTTTAGGTCTCCCCATGTGCTGTAGTCTCCCCCTGTGCTGGTAGTCTTCTCCCTGTGCTGTAGTCTCCTTCTGTGCTGTAGTCTCCCCCCTGTGCTGTAGGTCTTCCCTCTGTGCCGTAGTCTCCCCCTGTGCTGTAGTCTCCCTCTGTGCTGTAGTCTCCCCATGTGCTGTAGTCTCTCCCTGTGCTGTAGTCTCCCTCCTGTGCTGTAGTCTCTCCCTGTGCTGTAGTCTCCTTCTGTGCTGTAGTCTCCCCATGTGCTGTAGTCTCTCCTGTGATGTAGTTCTTCTGTGCTGTAGTCTCTCCCTGTGCTGTAGTCTCCCTTCTGTGCTGTAGTCTCCCCTTGTGCTGTAGTCTCCCTCTGTGCTGTAGTCTCCCCCTGTGCTGTATTCTTCTGTGCTGTAGTCTCCCCCTGTGCTGTAGTCCTCCCCTGTGCTGTAGTCTCCCTTCTGTGCTGTAGTCTCCCTTCTGTGCTGTAGTCTCCCTTCTGTGCTGTAGTCTCCCACTGTGCTGTAGTCTCTCCCTGTGCTATAGTCTCCCTTTTGTGCTATAGTCTCCCCCTGTGTTGTAGTCTCTCCCTGTGCTATAGTCTCCCTTCTGTGCTATAGTCTCCCTTTTGTGCTATAGTCTCCCCCTGTGCTGTTAGTCTGTCCCTGTGCTATAGTCGCCCTTTTGTGCTATAGTCTCCCCCTGTGCTATAGTCTCCCCCCGTGCTGTAGTCTCCCTTCTGTGCTGTAGTCTCCCTTCTGTGCTGTAGTCTCCCCTTGTGCCGTAGTCTCCCTCTGTGCTGTAGTCTCCCCCTGTGCTGTAGTCTCCCTCTGTGCTGTAGTCTCCCCCTGTGCTGTAGTCTCTCCCTGTGCTGTAGTCTCCCTTCTGTGCTGTAGTCTCCCTTCTGTGCTGTAGTCTCCCCTGTTGCTGTAGTCTCCCTCTGTGCTGTAGTCTCCCCCTGTGCTGTAGTCTCCCCTGTGCTGTAGTCTCCCTTCTGTGCTGTAGTCTCTCCCTGTGCTGTAGTCTCCTTCTGTGCTGTAGTCTCCCCCTGTGCTGTAGTCTCCCTCTGTGCTGTAGTCTCTCCCTGTGCTGTAGTCCTCCCTGTCCTGTAGTCTCCCTTCTGTGCTGTAGTCTCCCCATGTGCTGTAGTCTCCCCCGTGCTGTAGTCTCACCCTGTGCTGTAGTCTCTCCCTGTGCTGTTAGTCTCCCCCTGTGCTGTAGTCTCCCTTCTGTTGCTGTAGTCTCCCCTTGTGCTGTAGTCTCGCCCTGTGCTGGTAGTCTCCCTCTGTGCTGTAGTCTCCCCAGTGCTGTAGTCCCCCTGTGCTGTAGTCTCTCCCTGTGCTGTAGTCTCCTTCTGTGCTGTAGTCTCCCCCGTGCTGTTAGTCTCCCTCTGTGCCGTAGTCTCCCCCTGTGCTGTAGTCTCCTTCTGTGCTGTAGTCTCTCCCTGTGCTGTAGTTCCCCCTGTGCTGTAGTCTCCCCCTGTGCTGTAGTCTCCCTCTGTGCTGTAGTCTCCCTTCTGTGCTGTAGTCTCCCCATGTGCTGTAGTCTCCCTCTGTGGCTGTAGTCTCCCCATGTCTGTAGTGCTCTCCCTGTGATGTAGTCTCTTCGTGCTGTCTAGTCCTCCCTGTGCTGTAGTCTCCCTCTGTGCTGTAGTCTCTCCCTGTGCGCTGTAGTCTCCCTTCTGTGCTGTAGTCTCCCTCTGTGCTGTAGTCTCTCCTGTCTGTGCTGTAGTCTCCTCTCCCTGTGCTGTAGTCTCCCGGCTTCCCTGTGCTGTAGTCTCCCCCTGTAGCTCTGTAGTCTCCCACTGTATAGCCTGTTAGTCTCCCCCATGTGCTGTAGTCTCCCCCGTGCCTGTAGTCTCCCCCTGTGCTGTAGTCTCCCCATGTGCTGTAGTCTCCCCTTGTGCTGTAGTCTCCCCATGTGATATAGTCTTTGAAGGTGGGGGTTGAAAGTTTAGTGGATGTTACACTAGGTCCGTGGCGTCCCTCTCGGAGTGTCTAACCCGATTGTGAGGCTGGCTACTGGGGCAGATAGGCTGCTGGGAGCAGTGAGAATATCACACAAAGAGGAGCAGCGAAGGAATGCTGGCTTCCTGCTGGGCTAATCCCACAGGGAAGAAAGGAAGAAGAATGTGGAGAGGGAAGAGGGGAAGGAGATGGAAGAGGAGAGAGGGGAAAGGGTACAGGGGAGATGTGAGAGGGAAGAGCAGAAAGGAGAGAGGACAGAGGGAAGAGGGAGAGTGGAGAAGAGAAAGGACACATGACAGAATTTGTGTTGAGATGAAGAAGGTCTTAATTGGCATGGGAAACATATGTTAACATTGCCAAAGCAAGTGAAATAGATAATAAACTAAAGTGAAATAAACAATACAAATTGACAGTAAACACTACACTCACAAAAGTTCCAAGAATAAAGACATTTCAAATGTCATATTATGTGCAAATAGTTAAAGTACAAAAGGGAAAATAAATAAACATAAATATGGGTTGTATTTGGTGTTTGTTCTTCACTGGTTGCCCTTTTCTTGTGGCAACAGGTCACAAATTTTGCTGCTGTGATGCACACCATGGTATTTCACTCAATAGATATGGGAGCTTATCAAAATTTTGTTTGTTTTCTAATTCTTTGTGGGTCTGTGTAATCTAAGTGAAATATGTCTCTCTAATATGGTCATACATTGGGCAGGAGGTTAGAAAGTGCAGCTCAGTTTCCACCTCATTTTGAGGGCAGTGGGCAGCCTGTCCTCTCTTGAGAGCCATGTCTGCCGATGGAGGCCTTTCTCAATAGCAGGGCTGTGCTCACTGAGTCTGTACATACATCCTTTAATTTTGTGTCAGTCACAGTGGTCAGGTATTCTGCTACTGTGTACTCTCTGTTTAAGGCCAAATAGCATTCTAGTTTGCTCAGAGATTTTGTTAATTATTTTCAATGTGTTATGTAATGATCTTTTTGTTTTCTCATGATTTGGTTGGGTCTAATTGTGTTTCTGTCCTGGGGCTCTGTGGGGTGTGTTTGTGAACAGAGCCCCAGGACCAGCTTGTTTATGAGACTCTTCTTCAGGTTCATCTCTCTGTAGGTGATGGCTTTGTTATGGAGGGTTTGGGAAACTTCCCATTAGTTGGTTGTAGAATTTAACGTCTCTTTTATGGATTTTGATCATTAGCGGGGTATCGGCCTAATTTTCTGCATGCATTATTTGGTGTTTTACGTTGTACACAGAGGACATTTTTGCTGAATTCTGCATGCGGAGTCTCAATTTGGTGTTTGTCCCATTTTGTGAATTCTTGGTTGGTGAGCAGACCCCAGACCTCACATCCATAAAGGGCAATGGGTTCTATAACTGATTCAAGTATTTTTAGCCAGATCTTTATTGGTATGTCAAATTTTATGTTCTTTTTGATGGCATAGAAGGCCCTTCTTGCCTTGTCTCCCAGATCGTTCACAGCTTTGTGGAAGTTACCTGTAGCGCTGATGTTGATGAGTTATGAATCATATTTTGTGTGCTCTAGGGCAATGGGTGTCTAGATGGAATTTGTATTTGTGGTCCTGGCAACTGGACCTTTTTTGGAACACCGTTATTTTTGTCTTACTGGGATTTACTGTCAGGGCCCAGGTCTGACAGAATCTGTGCAGAAGATCTAGGTTCTGCTGTAGGCCCCCCTTGGTTGGGAACAGAAGCACCAGATCATCAGCAAACAGTAGACATTTGAATTCAGATTCTAGTATGGTGAGGCCGGGTATTGCAGACTGTTCTAGTGCCCTTGCCAATTTGTTGATATATATGTTGAGAGGGTGGGGCTTAAGCTGCATCCCTGTCTCACCCCACAGCCCTGTGGAAAGAAATGTGTGTGTTTTTTGCCAATTTTAACCGCACACTTGTTTGTGTACATGGATTTAATAATGTCATGTTTTTCGCCCAACACCACTTTCCATCAATTTGTATAGCAGACCCTCATGCCAAATTAAGTCAAAAGCTTTTTTGAAATCAACAAAGCATGAAAAGACTTTGCCTTTGTTTTGGTTTGTTTGTTTGTCAGTTAGCGTGTGCAGGGTGAACACGTGGTCTGTCGTATGGTAATTTGGTAAAAAAAACTATTTGATATCTGCTCAGTACATTCTTTTCACTGAGGAATTAGATGAGTCTGCTGTTAATAATAATGCAGAGGATTTTCCCAAGGTTCTTAGGGCTAGGCGTCCCGGCAGCGGGACACCTGTCGACAACTTCCGGTGAAATTGGAGGGCGTGCAATTCAAATAATAATCATGAAAATTATGGATATTAAACATTTAGGTACATACAAGTGTCTTATATCGGTTAAAAGCTTAAAATCTTGTTCATCTAACTGCATTGTCCAATTTATAATAGGCTTTACAGCGAAAGCATGCCATGCGATTGTTTGAGGACGGCGCCCCACATCAAAATATTTTTCAACCAGCACAGGCTTCATAAAATCCCAAAGAGCGATTAAATATTCACTTACTTTTTGAAAATCTTCCTCTGATTTACAATCCAAAGGGTCCCAGCTACAACATGCATGGTCGTTTTGTTAGATAAAATCCTTATTTATATGCCAAAAAGTCAGTTTAGTTGGCGCCATCGATTTGAATAATCCACTCGTTCAACATGAAGAGAAAGGAAGCCAGAAAGCTACCGCTAAACTTTGTTAACTTCTCTGGGGCAGGTGGGACGCAAATGTCCCACCGGCCAATAGCCAGGGAAAATACAGCGAGCCAAATTCAAATAACATGATATAAAAATCAAACTTTCATTAAATCACACATGTAAGATACCAAATTAAAGCTACACTCGTTGTGAATCCAGCCAACATGTCAGATTTCAAAAAAGCTTTTCGGCGAAAGCATAAGATGCTATTATCTGATGACAGCACATCAGTAAACAAACAGAGTAGCATATTTCAACACTGCAAGCACGACACAAAACGCAGAAATAAAATATAAATCATGCCTTACCTTTGACGAAATTATTTTGTTGGCACTCCAATATGTCCCATAAACATCACAAATTGTCCTTTTGTTCGATTAATTCCGTCGATATATATCCAAAATGTCAATTTATTTGGACCGTTTCATCCAGAAAAACACAGCTTCCAACTTTCGCCAAGTCACTACAAAATATATCAAAAGTTACATGTAAATTTACCAAAACATTTCAAACTACTTTTGTCATACAACGTTAGGTATTTTTAAACGTTTATAATCGATCAATTTGAAGACGGGATGATCTGTGTTCAATACAAAACGAAACCAAACTGACGCAACTTTTTTCATAACGTGACTCTCCAAAAATGTACTTCATGTGACCCTCATTTACGATAGACCTACTTCTTCAGTACACAAAGGAATAACCTCAACCGATTTCCAAGGACTGGTGACATCCAGTGGAAGCGGTAGGAACTGCAAGCAAGTCCATTAAAAATCTGGTGCCTCTAAAAAAATTCATTGAAAAGACAGTGACATCAAAAAAATACAAATTCTGAATGGTTTGTCCTCAGGGTTTTGCCTGCTACATAAGTTCTGTTATTCTCACAGACACGATTCAAACAGTTTTAGAAACTTCAGAGTGTTTTCTATCCAAATCTAATATATGAATATATCTAATAATATGAATATCTTATATTCTGGGGATGAGTAGCAAGCAGTTGAATTTTGGCATGCTACTTTTCCCGAAAGTGAAAAAGCTGCCCCCTGCCCTCAAGAAGATTTATTAAACAAGTCAAAATATGTTTCTTTTCAATCCTCAGGTTCCCTAAAATGTAATTAAACTATAATATCTCATACCGAAAGAAGACTGCACAGACTGATTTCCAACTCTAACTCCCAGTACCAAAACTAAAAATTCTTCCTCGTTTGGGAAGAAACAAGCCTGAAACCTTGAACAAAGACTGTTGACATCTATTGGAAGCCATACGAATTGCAGTCTGGGAGCTGGAATTGCATATAACCCATAGCTTCCATTGTAAGTGCATGGGTTCTCCCCCAAAATATTCCGGTTGGTTTTTCTTTGGATTTTCTCCTACCATATCAATTGTGTTATAGTCTAATACATTATTTTAACATTTCTACAAACTTCAGAGTGTTTTCTATCCAATGGATCCAATTATATGCATATCCATATCCTGGGCCTGAGAAACAGGCAGTTGAGAAAAATAGACCTTAGCCTGAAGAAGTTTTAAAGCATATCCAACGGTAGTTATTGGCGTCAAAGTTGTCTCCACTTTTGTGAATTGGGGTGATCAGTCCTTGGTTCTAAATATTGGGGAAGATACCAGAGCTAAGGATGATGTTAAAGAGTTTAAGTATAGCCAATTGGAATTTGTGGTCTGTATATTTTATAATTTAATTGAGGATACCATCAAAGCCACAGGCCTTTTTGGGTTGGAGGGTTTGTATTTTGTCCTGTAGTTCATTCAATGTAATTGGAGAATCCAGTGGGTTCTGGTAGTCTTTAATAGTTGATTCTAAGATTTCTATTTGATCATGTATTTGTTTTTGCTGTTTGTTCTTTGTTAAAGGGCCAAAAAGATTGGAGAAGTGGTTTATCCATCCATCTCTGTGTTGGATATATAACTCTTTATGTTGTTGTTTGTTTAGTGTTTTCAAATTTTCCCAGAAGTGGTTTTAGAGTCTGTGGTTTCTTCAATTACATTGAGCTGATTTCTGACGTGCTGTTCCTTCTTTTTCCGTAGTGTAATTCTGTATTGTTTAGTGATTCACCATAGTGAAGGCGTAGATTCAGGTTTTCTGGGTCTCTTTTTTGGGGGTTGGATAGGTTTCTCAATTTATTTATTTGATTTTTGCATTCTTCATCAAACCATTTTGTCGTTGTTGTTAATTTTCTTCTGTTTTCTGTTTGAATTTTTTTGATTCGATAGAGAAACTGAGAGGTCAAATATACTGTTTAGGTTTTCTACTGCCAAGTTTACACCTTCACTATTACAGTGCAACGTTTTTTCCAGGAAGTTGTCTAAAAGGGWTTGAATTTGTTGTTTCCTAATAGTTTTTTTGGTAGGTTTCCACGCTACATTCCTTCCATCTATAGCATTTCTTAATATTTTTCAGTTCCTTTGGCTTTGATGCCTCAGGATTGAGTATTGCTCTGTTTAAGTAGACTGTGATTTTGCTGTGATCTGATAGGTGTGTCAGTGGGCTGACTGTGAACGCTCTGAGAGACTCTGGGTTGAGGTCAGTGATAAAGTAGTCTACACTACAGTCTCTCCCTATCTATCTATCTATCTATCTATCTATCTATCTATCTATCTATCTATCTATCTATCTATCTATCTATCTATCTATCTATCTATCTATCTATCTTCTATCTTATCTCATCTATACTATCTATCTATCTATCTATCTATCTATCTATCTATCTATCTATCTACTATCTATCTATCTATCTATCTATCTATCTCTACTATCTATCCTATCTATCTATCTATCTATCTACTCTATCATCTATCTATATATTCTATCTATCTATCTATATCTTCTATCTATCTATCTATCTTCTAT
>NC_036856.1:36061847-36070694 GCF_002910315.2 Salvelinus sp. IW2-2015 | reverse complement strand
TAATCTATCTATCTATCTATCTATCTATACTATCAAACTCTATCTACTCTATCTATCTATCTATCTATCTATCTATCTATCTATCTATCTATCTATACTATCTATCTATCTATCTATCTATCTATCTATCATATCTAACCTACCTATCTATCTATCTATCTATCTATCTATCTATCTATCTATCTATCTATCTATCTATTCTATCTATCTATCTAACTATCTATCTATCTATCTATCTATCTATCTATCATTCTATCTATCTATCCATCTCTCTCTCTCTCCCTATCTAACCCTTGCTCTCTATTCCTATCTATCGGCATCTAATTCTGTCGTTATCTGCTGTCTAGTTCTGATCTATTCTGTCTTCTTCTATACTGTCTATCTAGTCTATTCTATCATATCTAGTCTAGTCTATCTATCGTCTGTCTTCTAGTCTATCTACTCTCTCTCTCTCTCTCATCTCTATCCTATTCCATCTACGTCTCTCTCTCTGCTCGCTCTCCATCTCTATCTTTCTCGTCCTCTCTCTCTCTGCTCTGTCTCTGTCTGTCTGGTCGTACTGTCTGTCGTGTCTGTCTGTCTGTCTTTCTGTTTGGCGTTGTCTGTCTGTCTGTCTGTTCTGTCTGTCTGGTCTTGTCTGTCTGCTCTGTTCTGTCTGTCTCCAGTCCTCTTTTCTCTTCTCGTCTCGTCTCTCGTCTCTCTCTCTCTCTCTCCTCTCTCTCTCTCTCTCCTCTCTCTCTCTCTCTCTCTCTCTGTCTATCTGTCTAACTCTGTTGTTGCTCTTGGTTTTCTTTCTACGTCCTTGTCTGTTCCTGTCTGTCTAGTGTGCTGTCTCTGTCTGGTCTGTCCTCTTGTTCTCGCTTCTGCCTTCCCTCCTCTCTGTATTTTTCTCCCTCCTTTTCTCTGTCTGCTTCTATGATCTGTCTGTCTGGTCTCGTGTGTCTCTAGTCTTGTCAATGTCTGTCTGTCTGTCTCCTGTACTCTCCTCTCTCTGGCTTCTGTGTCTTACGGTTCTTACTTCTTCTGCTTCCTCTCTTCCTTAACTCTCAATCTACTCTCTCTCTCGCTCTTCTTCTTTCAATCCCTCTGTCTGTCTTCAGATAGATCTGATCATGTCTTGAATATCCATGTCTGTCTTCTTTACTGTCTTCTGTCTGTCGCTTCTGCGATCTAGAAATACTAGCTGCTGTCTGGATCTCTCTCTCTCTCTCTCTCTCTCTCTCCCTCTCTTTCTCCTGTCTGTCTGTCTGATCTGGGGGTCTTGTCTTGTTGTCTGTTCTGTTCTGTCTGTTGTATCTGTTAACTGTCTGTTTCTGTCTTTTTGTCTGTTACATGTACTGTCATGGTCACTGTCTGTCTCTGTCTGCTTCTGTCTGTCTGTTCTAGTACTCTCTCTCTCTCTCTCTACTCATCTCTTCTCTCTCTCTCCTCCTCTCTCTCTCTCTCTCTCTCTCTCTTCCCTCTCTCTCTCTCCCTCCCTCTTCTTCTACTCTCTCCTCTCTCCTTTTCTCTCTGTGTATCTGTCTGTTCTGCTCTGTCCTGTCTGTCTGTCTGTCGTGTCTTCCTGTTTCTGTTCTCTGTCTCTTCTCTCTCTCTCATCTGTCTCTCTCTCTCTCTCGTCTTGCTCCTTCTTCTCTGTCTGTTTATTCTGTTCTAGTCTCGTCTTGTCTGTCTAGTATTATTATGTCTGGTTCTGTCTCTCTTGTCTCTCTCTCTCTCTTCTCTCTCTCTCTCTCTCTCTCTCTCCTCTTCTCTCTCTCTCCTCTCTCTCTCTCTGCTCTCTCTCTCTTCTCTCTCTCTTCTTCTCTCTTCTCTCTCTCTTCTCTCTCTCTCTCTCCTCTTCTCTCTCTCTCTGTCTTCTCTTCTCTCTATCTCTCGGTCTGTCTGTCTCTGCTGTCTGTCTTTGTCTTCTGTCTGTCTGTCTGTCTGTCTGTCGTTGTCTGTTGTCTGTCTGCTGCTGTCTGTCTGTCTAATCTCTTCTTTCTCTCCTCTTCTCTCTCATAATACATACATACTCCCCCCTTCTCTCTCTCTCTCTCTCTCTCTCTCTCTCTCTGCTTCTCTACTCTAACTCTCTCTCCTCTCTCTTTTTCTACCTCCCTCTTCTCTCCCCTCTCTCTCCCTCTCTCTGCTCTCTCTCTCTCTCATTATAATATAATATATATATAATATATATATATATCTCTCTGTCTCTCGCTCTCTCTGTCCAGTTCAGTGTAAGTATTTGAGATTTTGTCACAGGATTAATGTTTGTAATGACTCCCCTGCTGTTGTTTACGCCTGAGCTCAAACCACTAATAAGTCTTGGCCCCTTGGGAAGTCACCCAGTAGTAGTACTTATCTAATCTATCTTACTGTTCCCTTAGACAAAGGACAGCCTGATGCACAAGACCGCAGTAGTGTTTTCCTCTGTGTGTGTGTGTGTGCTGTAATGTGTTTGATGTGTGTGTCTGTGTGCCCTCTGCCTCTGTGTGTGTTGTGTGTGTGTGTTGCGTGTGCGTCTGTGATGTGTGCCTCTGTGTGGTGCTATGTCGATGTGCTCCTTGTGCATGTGTTCGAGTATGTGTGTGTTGCTTGTGTCGTTGCAAACTGTGTGTGTGGCCTCTCACGGTGCTGTGTTGTGTATGTGCCTCTGTGTGTTGTTTTTGGTGTGCTGCCTCTGTATGTGTGTGTGTCTAATATATTTGTCCAGTGTGTATCTTAAAGTGGTCTGTGGATGTTGTCGTGCGTGTGTGTGTGTTGTGTGTGTGTGTTGTAATTCGGTGGTGTGCTTGTGTGTGTTTCGTGCTGCCTCCAAATGTGTGTCGTGCCATCTTTCTGACTTCTGCAGCCTATGGGCTTTCAAAGCATTATCAAAAGGTCAATTATATGCATTACTTTTCACCTGCCAGGAGTGGGGACCCACCATTCAGGGCTGAGGGTCCTCAGTTAAATAAAAATAGATTGTTCCTGATCCCAGCTCCTGCTAACATGGCTCAGATCTGGGGTAAAAAAAGTGCTGTGATGCTGTGCTTCATTGATCCTGGGCGCGGGTGGATCCCATGTCGACAGTTCCATCATTAGGTGGGTGTTTAGCACTATTCTTGCCACTTCCAGACGGGCTTTCAATCAAACACTCTACATTTTGAAAGAAAACAACTTACTACTTTGGACCCAGTTATTGGGCCCTTGTCTGGCCCAAGCTTTAAGTTAATTAACCCCAGATGCAACCCCAGGTGAAATCACCTCCCTGCGCGTTGCCTCAGAAAGCCCTTCACTCACGAATAATCCCACTGGCCTCTTTTAACGGTGGTTGACAAACGGCTACGATTAATCACACAAGAAGACAAGCCACCCACCATAACCAAACATGCTCTTTTACCCAACCTCAGCTTATGGGAATTAATGAAGATGCTTGGAGAGTTGAGATAATGTAGAAAGAAATTTAACAATACCCTTCAATTAAAGTTTGGAAAGTAGAGAACTGCTTGATGAGAAATAGAAGAGTCAGAACTCATACTTAAGGTGATGAGAGTGAGGAGGAGAAGGAGAGCGGGAGAGTGGAAGTTGGAGAGGGGAGGAAGGAGGAGAGGAGGGAGAGAGGAGGAGAGGAGGAGGAGGAGATTGGAGGAGGCAGGAAGAGGAAGGAGGGAGGAGGAGGAGGGAGAGGAGGAGGATGTGAGTTTGGTAGAGAGGAGGAGAGAAGGAGGAGGAGGAGGGGGAGGGAGGAGGAGGAAGGAGGAGGAGGAAGTAGGAGGAGAGGAGGAGGAAGAGTTGGAGGAGGAGATGAGAGAAGGAGGCAGGTAGTAGGAAGGAGGAGCGAGGAGAGTGGAGGAGGAGGAGGAGGAGGGGAGGAGGAGAGAATGAGAGGAGTAGGAGGGAGAGTTGGAGGCGTTGAGGAGGAGGAGGACGGAGAAAGGAGGGAGGTAGTAGGAGGAGAGAAAGCAGGGAGAGTTTGGAGGAGGAAGGGAGAAGGGGAGGAGTAGGGGAGGAGAGTTGGAAGGGGGAGGAGGGAGGAGGAGGGAGCGGAGAGGGGAGGAGGAGAGTTGGAGGAGGAGGAGGAGGGAGGAGGGAGAATGAGGGGTTGGAGGGGGAGGAGGAGCGGGAGGAGGAGAAGAGGAGGAGGAGAAATGGTTTGAGTTAAGGAGGATTCTTCCAATTTGTTTTGCTGTGGGCTCTATGGTCAGGACAGACTTATGGTAGAACAACAGAGGATTCTCATACCGTCTTCCTCACTCTTGCCCTTGTACAAAAACATTGTGCTTTTCAGTACGGCCTGCTTCTTGATAGCTTGTTGTTTAAAAGCTTGGAGCAGAATGCAAAACTGTATTTCTCAATGGGATTTGAGGAAGATTAAGAGAGGAGAAGTAGAGAGGTTTTTTATCTGTCTGTGGTCTCTACGCAGAGAGAGAAAGAGAGAGAGAGACAGAGTTATTTGTCCTTCTGTGTTTCATACGAGAGAGAGAGAGAGAGAGAGAGAGGAGAGAGAGAGCAGAGACAGAGAGGAGAGACAGAGACAGGAGAGAGAGGAGAAGAGAAGAAGGAGAGACGAGGAGAGAGCAGAGAGAGAGACAGAGTGAGGAGAGAAGAGACAGAAAGAGAGAGAGAGAGAGATGAGAGAGGGAGAGAGAGAGAGAGAGGGAGAAGAGAGGAGAGAGGACGAGAGCGAGAGTAGTGGTTATAGTTTAATCGTCCTGGTATGTGTTTCATTACAGCAGAGACGAGAGAGAGAGGGGGGGGGGGGGGGTTATATCGTCTGTAGTTGTTCATACGACGAGAAGAGCTTGCACTTTCCTAACCTCCTGCCCAATGTATGACCATATTAGAGAGACATATTTCCCTAGATTACACAGCCAAAAGAATTTGAAAACAAACAATTTTGATATAACTCCATATCTATGAGTGAAATTCCACATGGTGTGCATCACAGCAGCAAATTTGTGACCTGTTTGCCACAAGAAAAGGGCAACCAGTGAAGAACAAAACACCATAAATACAACCCATATTTATGTTATTTATTTTCTTGTGTGCTTTAACATTTACTTGTTCACGATATAATATGACATTTGTAATGTCTTTATTGTTTGAAACTTTGTATGTGTAGTGTTTACGTTAATTTTTATTGTTTATTTCACTTTTGTTATTATCTATCACTTGCTTTGGCAATTTAACACATGTTTCCCATTGCCAAATAAAGCCCTTGAATTGATTGAATTTGAATTGACAAGAGAGAAGAGGGGGGGGGGGTGGGGGGGGGTTAATTCGTCCTGTATGTGTTTCATAAGACAGAGACAGAGAGAGAGGGGGGGGGGGAGTTTATTTGTCCTGTATGTTGTTTCATAACAACGACAAGAGACAGGAGAGAGAGAGGGGGGGGGGAGGGTTTATTTCCTGTATGTGTTCTTACAGGCCAGAGAAGAGAGAGAAGGTGGGGGGGGAGTTAATCGTCCTGTATGGTTTTACAGACAGAGAGAGAGAGAGGGAAACAGAGAGGGAGAGAGAGAGAGAGAAATTGAATTGAATTGAAATCTTGATTGAGATGAGACAAGAAAAATGAGAATTGTCCTTTTGTCCTTCCTCCCTTTCTCCCCTTTAGATTCCAGTGATTGGAAACTAAATAGATCCTTGGAAGGACGATCGATTACGATGGGAAATGTAATTTAGGTGCGGTGGGGGGCTGGGGGGGGGTCAGAATGTGAAAGGGCTGTGCTGAGAGGGGACATGGATTCATTAGATGGTCTGTGAAAGATCCTCGTTCACGACTGGTGCAGGAGGGGTGGCATTGTTCTCGAACCTGCCAGCTCAGGGGCTCCCGGCATGGGTCATCTTGTATGGGTAGACACCCTCCTATTGGAGGGCGGGCAGGCTATGAGAGGGACAAAGGGCTTGGTGTGTGACAGACGGGCAACGTCAGAGGCTGGTGTGTGTGTGTGGTGTGTGTGCTGTGTGTGTGTGTGTCGTGTGTGGTGTGTTGTGTGTTGTGTGTGTGTGTGTGTGTGTGTGTGTGTGTGTGTGTGTGTGTGTTGTGTGTGGATGTGTGTGTGTGTTGGAGTCAAAGTCAGCTTGATGAATGACGTGAGTGGCTAGTAGACCGTTTCCTGCAAACAGAACAGCAATAGGGGCTTGATGTGGAATACAGTGTGATGGGGTAATGTATGATAGTGGTCATGTATGATAGGGGTCATGTATGATAGGGGTCATGTACAGTGCATTTGGAAGTAATCAGACCCTTGACTTTTTGCACATTTTGTTACGTTACAGCCTTATTCTAAAATTGGTTAAATCATTTTTTCCCTCATCAATCTACACACAATAGCCCATAATGACAAAGCAAAAACAGAAATTTTTAGAAATGTTTGCAAATTTAAAAAAAATAAAAACGTAAGTATTTACATAAGTATTCAGACCCTTTACTCAGTACTTTGTTGAAGCATCTTTGGCAGCGATTACAGCCTTGGATCATCTTGGGTATGACGCTACAAGCTTGGCACACCTGTATTTGGGGAGTTTCTCCAATTCTCCCATTCAAGCTCTGTCAGGTTGGATGGGGAGCGTTGCTGCACAGCTATTCTCAGGTCTCTCCAGAGATTTTTGATCGGGTTCAAGTCCCGCTCTGGCTGGGGAACTCAAAGACATTTGGAGACTTGTCCCGAAGCAACTCATGCGTTATTGTGGCTGTGTGCTTAAGGTCGTTGTCCTGTTGGAAGGTGAACCTTTGCCCCAGTCTGAGGTCCTGAGTGCTCTGAAGCAGGTTTTCATCAAGGATCTCTCTGTACTTTGCTCCGTTCATCTTTCCCTTGATTCTGACTAATCTCCCAGTCCCTACTGCTGAAAAACATAGGACAGTAGACACTTAACTTTAGCCCTCATCTTCCCTGCTCTGTTTACAGTGGAGTAAGCAGCAGGGCTAGGTAAAGGGCTAGGTAATGTAGGTCAACAATGTATCTGACGTGATACTTAAACAGGGGAACTTCCTGCTTTACATACCTGCTCTCTATGTTTTCTGTCCTTCTCCTCTCCTCTCCCCTCCCCCTCTCTCCATCTTCCCCCTCTCTCCATTTTCTCCATCTCCCCCTCTCTCCATCTAATCCCATCATTTCCCCCTCCTCTACCATCTTCTCCCTCTATCCATCTTCCCCCTCCTCTCTCTCCATCTTCCCCCTCTCCATCTCTCCCTTTCCATCGCCCCCTCGCTCCCATCCTTCCGCCCTTCTCTCTCTCTTCTCACTCTCCATCCTCCTCCCCCCTCTCCATCTCTCCCTCTCCATCTCCCCCCTCTCCATCTTCCCCCTCTCCATCTTCTCCTCTCCATCTTCTCCCCACTCTCCATCTTCTCACTCTCTCACATCTTCCCCCTCTCCATCTTCTCCATCTCCATCTTCCCCCTCTCTCTTCCATCTGCTCACCACTTTCCATCTTCCTCTCTCCACTCCCCCCTCTCCATCTCTCCACTCGCCTCTCTTCTCTTCCCTCTTCTCTCCATCTTCCCCTCTACATTCTCCTCTCTCCATCTTCCCCCTCTCTCATCTTCTCCCTCTCTATCTTCCCCTCTCTCCATCTTCCCCCTCTCTCCTCCATCTGTTCCCCCTCTCCATCTTCCCTCTCTCTATCTTCCCCCTCTCTCTCCATCTGTTCTCCCTCTCCATCTTCCCCTTCTCTCTATCTTCCCCTCTCTCCATCTGTTCCCACTCTCCATCTTCCCCCTCTCTCTATCTTCCCCCTCTCTCTCCATTCTGTTCCCACTCTCCATCTTCCCCTCTCTCCATCTTCCCCCTTCTCTCTCCATCTGTTCCCAATATCCATCTTCCCCCTCTCTCTATCTTCCCCCTCTCTCCATCTTTCTACATCCCTCTTTCTCTCTCCTTCCCCTCATTCTTCTTCTCTTCTCTCACATAAGCACCCCTGATATTGTGAGGTTTAATCAGCCCAGGAATAAAAATCCCAATGTTCCCTGTGTTGTTTTAAATTAGCCATGAATAACAGTGTCAATGTTCCCCGGCTGCTTCCTGCTGCTCCCTGTCCGCTGCTCTGGTCCTGTGCGTCCCATTATTAATATGGGTCTGGAATTCCGGAGTAACGCTTGGACCTGGATCCATCCAATCACAGCACACGTAACACATCGCTCCTACCCAGAAACAAGCACACGCGCACGCACACACAACACACACACACACACACCCACACACACACACCACGCAACACGCACACCACACACACACACACACACACACACACCACACACAACACACACACACACACAACACACACACCACACACACACACACACACACACACACACACAACACACACACACACACACACACACACACCGTCGATCCTGCTGGGCAGAACAACCACATCCCGGGAGATGTGATTGGCTTTAAGGAGGTTCTCCTTTGTTTTAATGAAAGGAAGCAATATTATTTTAATTAATTTGTGGGTTCCATAAATAAGAGAGAGCTGATCAGCGTTCTAAACTCATAATGAAAACCGGAGTGGAGTGTGCCTGTGTGTGCGTGCGTGTGTGTGCGTGGGTGTGTGTGGTGTGTGTGTGTGTGTGTGTGTGTGTGTGTGTGTGTGTGTGTGTGTGTGTGTGTTGTGTGTGTGTGTGTGTGTGTGTGTGTGTGTGTGTGTGTGTGTGTGTGTGTTGTGTGTGTGTTGTGTGCTGCTGTAGCGTGCGTTTATGTAGCAGCTGTGTAAACACACCTCAATGTAGCGACGCTATATCTAAAGGGTTAGAAAACATACAGAACACCCTCTTTCATCTTTATCATTCAAGTCAACATCGATGGTGTGTGTGTGTGTGTGGTGTGTGTGTGGGGTGTGTGTGTGTGTGTGTGTGTGTGTCGTGGTGGGTGTGTGTGTGTG
>NC_036856.1:36038916-36058916 GCF_002910315.2 Salvelinus sp. IW2-2015 | reverse complement strand
TCGTTTTAACGTGTTGACAAAGACATTAAACACAAAAGACAAACCACATAACAAACATGCTTTACCCACCTCACTTAGGGAATTAATAAAATGCTGAGAGTTGAGATAAGTAGAAAGAAATTTTTCAATACCCTCAACTTAAATTGGGAAAGTAGGAACTCTTGAAGAGAAATAGAAGGAGTCAGAACTCTACTTAAGGTGATGAGAGGATGAGGAGGAGAAGGAGAGCGGGAGAGTGGAAGTTGGAGAGGGGAGGAAGGAGGAGAGGAGGGAGAGAGGAGGAGAGGAGGAGGAGGAGATTGGAGGAGGCAGGAAGAGGAAGGAGGGAGGAGGAGGAGGGAGAGGAGGAGGATGTGAGTTTGGTAGAGAGGAGGAGAGAAGGAGGAGGAGGAGGGGGAGGGAGGAGGAGGAAGGAGGAGGAGGAAGTAGGAGGAGAGGAGGAGGAAGAGTTGGAGGAGGAGATGAGAGAAGGAGGCAGGTAGTAGGAAGGAGGAGCGAGGAGAGTGGAGGAGGAGGAGGAGGAGGGGAGGAGGAGAGAATGAGAGGAGTAGGAGGGAGAGTTGGAGGCGTTGAGGAGGAGGAGGACGGAGAAAGGAGGGAGGTAGTAGGAGGAGAGAAAGCAGGGAGAGTTTGGAGGAGGAAGGGAGAAGGGGAGGAGTTAGGAGGAGGAGAGTTGGAGGAGGGGAGGGGGAGGGGAGCGGACGAGAGGGGAGGAGGAGAGTTGAGAGGAGGAGGAGGAGGGAG
Source organism: Salvelinus sp. IW2-2015 (assembly GCF_002910315.2). Taxonomy (NCBI): domain Eukaryota; kingdom Metazoa; phylum Chordata; class Actinopteri; order Salmoniformes; family Salmonidae; genus Salvelinus; species Salvelinus sp. IW2-2015. The sequence continues at coordinate 36,058,172 of NC_036856.1, read as the reverse complement.
GAGGAGAGAATGAGGGAGTTGGAGGGGGAGGAGGAGCGGGAGGAGGAGCAAGAGGAGGAGGAGAAATGGTTTGAGTTAAGGAGGATTTTTTCCAATTTGTTTTGTGTGGGCTCTATGGTCAGGACAGATTATGGATAGAAACAACAGAGGATTTGCTCATACTCTTCTCACTCTCTGCCCTTTTACAAAAACATTGTGCTTTTCACGTACAGGCTGCTTCTGATGCTTGTTGTTAAAAGCTGGAGCAGATGCAAAACTGATTTCTCCAATGGGATTTGAGGGAGATTAAGAGAGGAGAAGTAGAGAGGTTATTTTATCTGTCTGGTGGTCTCATACGCAGAGAGGAAAGAGAGAGAGAGAGCAGAGTTATTTGTCCTTCTGGTTTCATACAAGAGAGAGAGAGAGAGAGAGAGAGAGAGAGACAGAACGAGAGAAGAGACAGAGAGCAGAGAGAGAGAGGAGAAGAGAAAGAGAGGAGAGAGAGGAGAAGAGAAGAAGAGACAGAGTGAGGAGAGAAGAGACAGAGAAGAGAGAGAGAGAGAGAAGAGAGAGGGAGAGAGAGAGAGAGAGGAGAATGAGAGGAGAGAGGACGAGAGCGAAGATGGTTATAGTTAATCGTCCTGTATGTGTTTCATACGCAGAGACAGAGAGAGAGAGGGGGGGGGGGGGGGGGTTAAGTCGTCTGTATGTGTTCATACAGACAGAGAAGAGCTGCACTTTCTAACCTCCTGCCAATGTATGACCATATTAGAGATGACAGTTTATCCCTCAGATTACACAGTCCAAAAGGAATTTGAAACAAATCCAATTTGATATAACTACCCATATCTCTGGGTTGAAATTCCACAGTGTGCATCACGCAGCCAAGATTTGTGACCTGTTGCCTACACAGAAAAGGGCACCAGTGAAGACAAAACACCATTGTAAATACAGACCATATTTATGACTTTTTTATTTTAATTGTGGTGCTTTAACCATTTTGTACTTGTTACACCGTATATATATACATATGACATTTGTAATTGTCTTTCTTGGTTTGAAACTTCTGTATGGTGAAGTGTTTACTGTTAATTTTTATTGTTTATTTTCACTTTTGTGTATTATCTACCTCACATTGCTTTGGCAATATTAACAGCATGTTTCCCATGCCAATAAAGCCCTTGAATTGATTGATTTGATTGACAGAGAGAGAAGAGGGGGGGGGGGGGGGGGGGGTTAATTGTCCTTATGTGTTCATAGACAGAGAAGAGAGAGAGGGGGGGGGGGAGTTATTTGTCGCTGTATGTTGTTTCAACAAGGACAAGAGACAGAGAGAGAGAGGGGGGGGGGGGTTTATTTTCTGTATGGTTCATAAAGCCAGAGAAGAGAGGAGAATGGGGGGGGAGTTTAATCGTCTCTGTATGGTTTGTACAGACAGAGAGAGAGAGAGGAAACAGAGAGGGAGAGAGAGAGAGAAAATTGAATTGAATTGAATCTTGAATTGAGAGAGACAAGAAAAATGAGAATTGTCCTTGTCCTTCCTCCCTTTCTCCCCTTTAGATTCCAGTGATTGGAAACAAATGATCCTTGAAGGACGATCGATACGATGGGAAATGTACTATTCAGGTGGGTGGGGGGCTGGGGGGGGGTGAATGTGAAGGGCTGGTGCTGAGAGGGGACATGGGATTCATTAGAGGCTCTGTGAACGATCCTCCGTCACGATGGTGCAGGAGGGGGGCATTGTTCTCAACCTGCCCCAGCTCAGGGGCTCCGGCATGGGGTCATCTTGTTGGGTAGACACCCTCTATTGGAGGGGGGCAGGCTATGAAGGGACAACAGCTTGTGGTGTGTTGACAGACGGGCAACGTCGAGGCGGGTGGTTGTGTGTGTGTGTGTGTGTGTGTGTGTGTGTGTGTGTGTGTGGTGTGTGTGTGTGTGTGTTGTGTGTGTGTGTGTGTGTGTGTGTGTGTGTGTGTGTTGTGTGTGGATGTGTGTGTGTGTGGAGTCAAAAGTCAGCTTGATGAATGACGTGAGTGGCTAGTAGACCGTTCCTGCAAACAGAACAGCAATAGGGGCTTGATGTGGAATACAGTGTGATGGGGTAATGTATAGATAGTGGTCATGGTATGATAGGGGTCATGTATGATAGGGGTCATGTACCAGTGCATTTGGAAGTAATCAGACCCTTGACTTTTTGCACATTTTGTTACGTTACAGCCTTATTCTAAAATTGGTTAAATCATTTTTTCCCTCATCAATCTACACACAATAGCCCATAATGACAAAGCAAAAAACAAATTTTTAGAAATGTTGCAAATTAAAAAAATAAAAACGTAAGTATTTACATACAGTATTCAGACCCTTTACTCAGTACTCTTGTTGAAGCATCTTTGGCAGCGATTACAGCCTTGGATCATCTTGGGTATGACGCTACAAGCTTGGCACACCTGTATTTGGGGAGTTTCTCCAATTCTCGCCATTCAAGCTCTGTCAGGTTGGAATGGGGAGCGTTGCTGCACAGCTATTCTCAGGTCCTCCCAGAGATTTTTGATCGGGTTCAAGTCCCGCTCTGGCTGGGAACTCAAGACAATTTGGAGACTTTGTCCGAAGCAACTCATGCGTTATTGTGGCTGTGTGCTAAGGTCGTTGTCCTGTTGGAAGGTTGACCTTTCGCCCAGTCTGAGGTCCTGAGTGCTCTGAAGCAGGTTTTCATCAAGGATCTCTCTGCTACTTTGCTCCGTTCATCTTCCCTTGATTCTGACTAATCTCCCAGTCCCTACTGCTGAAGAAACATAGGACAGTAGACACTTAACTTTAGCCCTCATCTTCCCTGCTCTGTTACAGTGGAGTAAGCAGCAGGGCTTAGGTAAAGGGCTAGGTAATGTAGGTCACAATGTATCTGACGTGATACTTAAACAGGGGAACTTCCTGCTTTACATACCTGCTCTCTATGTTTTCTGTCCTTCTCCTCTCCTCTCCCCTCCACCTCTCTCCATCTTCCCTCTCTCCATTTTCTCCATTCCCCCTCTCTCCATCTTCCCCCTCTCTCTCCCATCTTCTCCCTCTATCCATCTTCCCCTCCTCTTCTCCATCTTCCCCCTCTCCATCTCTCCCTTTCCATCGTCCCCCTCGCTCCATCTTCCCCCTCTCTTCTTTCTCACTCTCCATCCTTCCCCCCCTCTCCATCTCTCCCTCTCCATCTTCCCCCTCTCTCCATCTTCCCCTCTCTCCATTTTCTCCTCTCATCTTCTCCCACTCTCCATCTTCTCACTCTCTCCATCTTCCCCCTCTCCATCTTCTCCCTCTCCATCTTCCCCTCTCTCTTCCATCTGCTCCCACTTTCCATCTTCTCTCTCCACTCCCCCCTCTCCATCTTCCCTCTCTTTTTCTTCCCTCTTCTCTCCATCTTCCCCTCTACCTTCTCCTCTCTCCATCTCCCCCTCTCTCATCTTCTCCCTCTCTATCTTTCCCCTCTCTCCATCTTCCCCCTCTCTCTCCATCTGTTCCCACTCTTCCATTCTTCCCCCTCTCTCTATCTCCCCCTCTCTTCTCCATCTGTTCTCCCTCTCCATCTTCCCCTCTCTCTATCTTCCCCTCTCTCTCCATCTGTTCCCACTCTCCATCTTCCCCCTCTCTCTATCTTCCCCCTCTCCTCTCCATCTGTTCCCACTCTCCATCTTTCCCCTCTCTCCATCTTCCCCCTCTCTCTCTCCATCTGTTCCCAATATCCATCTTCCCCCTCTCTCTATCTTCCCCCTCTCTCCATCTTTCTACATCCCTCTTTCTCTCTCCTTCCCCTCATTCTCTTCTCTTCTCCACATAAGCATCCTGATATTGTGAGGTTTTAATCAGCCAGGAATAAAACCCAATGTTCCCTGTGTTGTTTTAATTAGCCATGAATAACAGTGTCAATGTTCCCCGTGCTGCTTCCTGCTGCTCCCTGTCCCGCTGCTCTGGTCCTGTTGCGTCCCATTATTAATATTGGGTCTGGAATTCCGGAGTAACGCTTGGACCTGGATCATCCAATCACAGCACACGTAACACATCGCTCCTACACAGAAACAAGCACACGCGCACGCACACACACACACACACACACACACACACACACACACACACCACACACGCACACACCACACACACACCACACACACACACACACACACACACACACACACAACACCACACACACACACACACCACACACACACACACACACACACACACACACACACACACACACACACACACACACACACACCAGTCGGATCCTGCTGGGCAGAACAACCACATCCCGGGGAAGATGTGATTGGCTTTAAGGAGGTCTCCTTTGTTTTAATGAAAGGAAGCAATATTATTTTAATTAATTTGTTGGGTTCCATAAATAAGAGAGAGCTGATCAGCGTTCTAAACTCATAATGAAAACCGGAGTGGAGTGTTGGCTGTGTGTGCGTGCGTGTGTGTGCTGTGGTGTGTGTGTGTGTGTGTGTGTGTGTGTGTGTGTGTGTGTGTGTGTGTTGTGTGTGTGTGTGTGTGTGTGTGTGTGTGTGTGTGTGTGTGTGTGTGTGTGTGTGTGTGTTGTGTTTGTGGGTGTGTGTGAGCAGTATGTTCTCTGAGAGAACCATTGGGACTCTAGCCATTAAAGTTTGCATTGTATGCACATTTGGTAATGACTGGGGTGATTTATATCATTAATGGTTAGCTAATAAGACTGCTGCTAGCATTATAGCTCTGTAATCTAACCTGTGGTAATCTTGTGGCTAGCATTAGCATTACTGTGTAGCCTCAGCGAGGAAGCCCATGTTTTTCATTATCTACCTCTGAATGCTTACAGCGGTGGTCACCCTCACTTTGATGGATATGGTATGTTACTGGGAGAGACACAGGGGTGTGTTCGTCTGTATGGTATAGACTTGCGTCCGGAACCCTCTGTTCTACCTAGAACCACAGATGGAGTCTTGATCTCATGTCCTTAGTCTCCATCTCTGACTAGAACACTTGTCTACTGGCCTTTAACTCCTCCCACCACCTAAGAGCCATAGAACTTCTACTAGTCGGGAAATAAAGACAGTGATTATACCCTGAACATTAGGTCTATGCACCACGGCCAAGTTGTTTGAGGAAGGATTTCCATAATCTAAGCTGTCGCTAGTTCATTAGCGTCATGCTAGCTTTTTTTACTGGACCATTTATTCGTCTTTTGAGGAAAACAGCAGTGAGTGCTGAAGCCAAGAGTAGTTCTAGAGGGCTGCAGTCTTTTCTCCTCCTTTCAGACAGAGGTCTTTTCAGGCTACAGGATGATAACAGACATGAAGCAACCCCCAGGCTGGCTTTGTGGTTCCCTTTTAAAATGTTAGCACTGGGAACAAAAAGGCTAAGAGACCCACAAGTGTGTTTTGGAGGTTGAGAGAAGAGAGAGAGAAGAGAGAAGAGAAGAGAGAGAGAAGAGAGAAGAGAAGAGAGAGAGAGAGAGGGAAGCAAGAGAGAGAGAGAGATTCAGTACAAAATGTGCAGTTTTGGAATCAAATATGTGTCCTCCTTCCACAACCTGAGGGACAGCCAGTGAAAAGTGCATTTTGTTTTGTCTTTCATACCATGCAATGTTGCTTCTCAGTCATGTAGAGACAGGCCTACTATTATTTCCCTTTCCACTACAACTACTATTATCATGCCTTATTGCTGCTGGTCCCACCATTTTTTGTTAAATGTATACTTTGACAATGTAAGTCATTTAACTTTCCATGTCAATAAAGTGTACTGAATTGAATTGAGAGAGAGAGAGAGAGAGAGAGAGAACAGTCTGCAGCACCCAGCCTAAAGTTAAATGTCTACTGATGATGTTTGCTGATGATCTGGTGCTTCTGTCCCCAACCAAGGAGGGCCTACAGCAGCACCTAGATCTTCTACACAGTTTCTGTCAGACCTGGGTCCTGACAGTAAATCTCAGTAAAACAAAAATAATGGTGTTCCTAAAAAGGTCCAGTTGTCAGGACCACAAATACAAATTCCATCTAGACACTGTTACCTTAGAGCAGTGGTTCTTAAACCTTTTCATCCTGGGACCCAAATGAGAAATTCAGTGTTTTCCTGGGACCCAAGCTTATGAAAATATGCAGCTATACGTAAATATTGGTACATTTCAATGCCCTTATGACTAAAACAAATGCAATATACACAGAAACAAATAACAATGAAATATCCATAAATATATTTTCATGTTTATTTTTCCCTATTAAAAACACTCTTACATATCTGTCTATGTTGGAACTGTTGCTGTTAAAATACAATAAATCATTTCATTCTGACCTGGAATGAATGGATTGATCACATCACACAGATGTATAACAGAACACACACACAGGCTTTTTGATCGTGCAACCCTAAGTAACAGTACAGATCAAAAATGATCTGGCCTACTGTACATCTTACTGTATAAATTATTGTTGATAGAAAGTCTAGGTTGGAACTGTTGCTGTTAAAATACATATTTGTTATTCTGAACTGGAATAAACTGATTGATCACATCACACAGATGTAGACCAGGAAACACACACAGTCCTAATGAGAGGAGTTTTCAACAAGCATGTCTATTCTGGGATCAGTTTTTGACAGTACAACACTGAGGTCATGCTCAGCATTGACACTGTTTCTGTACTTGGTGCCAAACTGGACCAGAACATCTCCTGCTTTCTCAGTCAGGCAGGAGACCGCTTCCTGCTGCAGATGAATAACCCAGAACTATGTGAGTGTTTGTCTCAAAAAGCATCTTGCTTCAATCAGTTTATTCCAGTTCAGAATAAAAAGTAATTACTTGTAACAGCAACAGTTCCAACCTAGACTTGTTTTAAACAATAATTTCTACAGTAACATGTACAGTAGGTCATTTTTCATCTTCATCTGTACTGTTACTTAGGGTTGCAATATCTGTTGCTAGTTAGCTTTGGTTAACGTTAGCTATTAACTGTGTAACGTTGCAAGGCCAGGGGATTGTTTGAAAGAGAAACTCACATCTACTACTATGATAGTTAGTACTCCCTTATTTCTGCTTATCATCACCTGTTATAAAATGACATCAATGCCTTGCTAGCTGACTTACTTTTCCACTTTCGAAGCACTGTTTCCTGAAGCATTCTGCCCTGTTCTGAAAGAACTTCCTGGGTTTACCGTCAGGTTGTGCCTGGATGTTTGGTCAGTACGTGTCATTTTATTAATTTGTTCATTTTGAGAGACTCCTTACTAAGCACTTCCCCACACAAAACACATTGTGGGCGCTCCTCGTTATTTCTCAAAGTTTGTATGAAAGAGACAATAAGTAATCACTGTATTTGTGTTTCATGACGATTGAGCTCAGTCAGAACTTGTGGCTAACATGAGTCCATTTCATGACAGTGGTGAGTGATGGCGAGTGGGAATAACAAGTCAGTGGCTTGAACGAAAGCGCTGCAGCGTGTGGGTCGCGGAGTGATGTTCAAGAAAACTGCAGAAAGAATATCTGGTAAACAGCGAAGCACATGGGCATCTCCCTCTACCTCCCACTCGGGCTGCTGCCAAACTGAGCAGAGACCGCTGATAAGCATAGATCGCACTGAACTGAGAGCACAGTTGCACTTGGCCAAATCAATTCCAGTAATTAATGAAATAATTATACATTTACGTCGTGACCCAGTGGGTCGCAACCCATACTTTAAGAAACGCTGCCTTAGAGCAGCACACAAAAAAGTATACATACCTCGGCCTAAACATCAGCACCACAGGTAACTTCCACAAAGCTGTGAACGATCTGAGAGWCGGGCCTTCTATGCCATCAAAAGGAACATAAAATTCGACATACCAATTAGAGTCTGGCTAAAAATACTTGAATCAGTTATAGAACCCATTGTCCTTTATGGATGTGAGGTCTGGGGTCCGCTCACCAACCAAGAATTCACAAAATGGTACAAACACCAAATTGAGACTCTGCATGCAGAATTCTGCAAAAATATCCCGTGTACAACGTAAAACACCAAATAATGCATGCAGAGCAGAATTAGGCCGATACACGCTAATGATCAAAATCCAGAAAAGAGACCTTAAATTCTACAACCACCTAAAAGCGATTCCCAAACCTTCCATAACAAAGCCATCACCTACAGAGAAATGAACCTGGAGAAGAGTCCCCTAAGCAAGCTGGTCCTGGGGCTCTGTTCACAAACACAAACAGACCCCACAGAGCCCCAGGACAGCAACACAATTCGTCCCAACCAAATCATGAGAAAACAAAAAGATAATTACTTGACACATTGAAAATAATTAACAAAAGATCAGAGCAAACTAGAATGCTATTTGGCCCTAAACAGAGAGTACACAGTGGCAGAATACCTGACCACTGTGACTGACCCAAAATTAAGGAAAGCTTTGACTATGTACAGACTCAGTGAGCATAGCCTTGCTATTGAGAAAGGCCGCCTTAGGCAGACCTGGCTCTCAAGAGAGACAGGCTATGTGCACACTGCCCACAAAATGAGATGGAAACTGAGCTGCACTTCCTAACCTCCTGCCAAATATTTGACCATATCAGAGACACATATTTCCCTCAGATTACAGACCCACAATTAGAAAATAAATCAAAATTTGCTAAACTCCCATATCTATTTGGTGAAATACCACAGTGTGGGTATTTGCACATCGTTGCAACACTGTATATAGACATAATATGACATTTGAAATGTCTTAATTTTTTGTGTGAGTGTAATGTGTACTGTTTTTATTGTTTATTTCCTTTTTGTTTATTATCTATTTCACTTGTTTTGGCAATGTTAACATATGTTTCCCATGGCAATAAAGCCCTTTGAATTTAATTTAATTGAGAGAAAAGCGAGAGAGAGCAGAGAGAGGAGAGAGGGAGGTAGAGATAGAGAGAGAGTTAAGAGTGCTGTTTGCAGATGTTTTGTTAGAAGGAGAGTTCTTGTCATGGGTTAGTGAATCTTTAGCAGGTTTTAAAATGTTTTTTTGGTGCAGATTTTGTGTTTCCCTCCTCAGTGACTGACTACATATGGAGGTCTGAACATGAGCATGGAATAAACACACAGACACACTGTCTATCTTAGTCAAACAAATAGTATGACACCATACAAACGATTTGCACAATGGATTTTCACAAACGTATGCACTTAACACACTTTGATAAGTGTTAAATGAACAAAAAGACCAGAAACTCTTGACACATAATTACGTGTTATGTCACACATATGTGAGGTGCATATCCAACATCCCTTCACACTAACTAGCTTTCTATTTCGCAACAAAGCCTCCTTCACTCACGCCGCCAAACTTACCCTAGTAAAACTGACTATCCTACCGATCCTCGACTTCGGCGATGTCTATCTACAAAATAGCTTCCAACACTCTACTCAGCAAACTAGATGCAGTCTATCACAGTGCCATCCGTTTTGTTACCAAAGCCCCTTATACCACCCACCACTGCGACCTGTATGCTCTAGTCGGCTGGCCCTTGCTACATATTCGTCGCCAGACCCACTGGCTCCAGGTCATCTATAAGTCTATGCTAGGTAAAGCTCCGGCCTTATCTCAGTTCACTGGTCACGATAACAACACCCACCCGTAGCACACGTTCCAGCAGTTATATCTCACTGATCATCCCCAAAGCCAACACCTCATTTGGCCGCCTTTCCTTCCAGTTCTCTGCTGCCAGTGACTGGAACGAATTGCAAAAATCGCTGAAGTTGGAGACTTTTATTTCCCTCACCAACTTCAAACATCAACTATCTGAGCAGCTAACCGATCCCTGCAGCTGTACATAGTCCATCTGTAAATAGCCCACCCAATCTACCTACCTCATCCCCATACTGTTTTTATTTTATTTACTTTTCTGCTCTTTTGCACACCAGTATCTCTACTTGCACATCATCATCTGCTCATTTATCACTCCAGCGTTAATCTGCTAAATTGTAATTATTCGCTCCTATGGCCTATTTATTGCCTACCTCCTCATGCCTTTTGCACACACTGTATATAGACTTTCTTTTTTCTACTGTGTCATTGACTTGTTTATTGTGTTATTGGCTTGTTTATTGTTTACTCTATGTGTAACTCTGTGTTGTTGTCTGTGTCACACTGCTTTGCTTTATCTTGGCCAGGTCGCAGTTGCAAATGAGAACTTGTTCTCAACTAGCCTACCTTGTGAAATAAAAATAAATAAATAAAATAACAATGCCACATCGACTTCCCAGGCTTTATGTGTGGAAGTGGATCTGGGGTTGGGCCTGTCTGTTTATACCCCTGTAGTGCCAGGCAGTCCAGCTGCATACATCTCGACCTTAGACCTGGGTTCAAATACTATTTGAAATCTTTCATTTTATTTATTTATTTAACCATTATTTAACTAGGCAAGTCAGTTAAGAACAAATTCTTATTTACAATGACGACCTTTCCCGGCCAAACCCAGGATGACGCTGGGCCAATTGTGCGCCGCCCTATGCAACTCCCAATCACGGCTGGATGTGATACAGGCTGGATTCGAACCAGGGACTGTAGTGACACCTCTTGCACTGCGATGCAGTGCCTTAGTTGCTGCACCACTCAAATACTTAATCTGTGCTTGATGGAGCTTTCCTGTTGCAATGGAACCAATAGAGAAGTCGCTAAATTTGATTAATATTATTTATTATTTATTTTCCAAGAAAAACGAAAGTGTATTTTACAGTAGCCTATGTAGGCCTCAGGGTTTCCGTTAGGAAAACATGGCGCTGTACAACGTGACCAGTCAGGACTAGGCCTACTGTAGGCTACTATGTGACTGTGATTGAAGAGCAAAATAATCCTAACATTTCCACACCCTAATTGTATGCTATCCAATCACCAAACAGATTCAGTGAAAATAAAAATGGGATTAATTTATCAAGACCAGTCCCCATGCTTGTCTCAATGCAGCGCGATATGGTGCTCAAATAGTTGACCACACACGGGTAGACTATTGAGACAGGAGCCTTGAATAATTAAACAATAAATAAATCACAATATGTTGGCTAAAGCAATTGAATTCAGGAATTCCTTTTAAAATGTATATGTTTATTCGGCTACTGTGCAGTCTGACAAAAACCAACAGGACAATGAGATGTTTACTGTAGCCTACGTAGTAAACATAGTAAAGTTTCTAATTCCACGGTGACCTCAAGTACTCATTAACTCTGTCTTTAATGCTTATTCGGGTTGCATCATTCATGGACAGAAACTTCTGAGACAGTATTAATGATGAACACTCAGAGGTTCATTGGTAAGCCACATTTGTCTTGGGATCCATCCCAGTTGGTATTCTTTGTCCACTTCATGGTATCTCTCTTCGGTTACACATCCTTGGAATAGCAGAGCAGCATAACGGTCAGGACGGTCCTTGCTGTACCTGGTGAGCAGTTCGTCAAGTTCTGTTGTCAGAAGAGGAATAGAAATGTCAATGTGAATTTACGACCTGACGAACCCGCCATGTTTGTTGACTCATCCTGACGGAGGTGTAGTTCCAGAGCTCACAGGTTTGCCTGGCATGGATTGTGACTCCATCTCCACCAATGCCGCATTACTCTCCGCCAATGCCGCCTGGCTCTGGACCAATGCATCAGCTGTCGCCCGTATCTCTGCCCTCAGAGAATGTTTCTCTTTCTGCTGGTTTGCCTTCAATAACTCGATCTCGGTCTACAAAGTTTGAATATGATCCATCTTCATCTTCATCAGATGAGCAGAATGGTACCGCCCTGAGCGTAAGTAGACCTACAATACATTACTCAATACTAGTAAGACTCACCTCGTTTACTGTAGGCCTACAGTATATCTACATGTAGGTCTTCTTATTTTAATCCCGATTTAACTTGTTTTTCATCAACTGAAATCATTCATTCGTAACTCTGCCAAGCCTACAAGAAAAGAGGAACCGGTGAAGGCCATCAAGACGTTTTGGCTTGAGAAACTGACGATACAACAATACAACAAATACATTGATCATCTCAGCAAGGTTTTACCCGTAGTCGTGGAGCTGGGGGGAAGTGCAACTAAAATGTAGCTGAGATGTGCAGTAGTTGAATTAAACATCTGCATTATGAAAGAGTATTTTTTATAATTATTTTATTAACAAAAGCAAAAAGATGTTGATGAACAAATACTGTACAGTATATGCTTTATCCAACCTTTTGTGGTTGCATGAGGTTTGGAGTTTGAACTGTAAAACGTTAGAGTACTTAAGCATCGAGTACATTGCAAGTTTGCCCTTTTTTTGGCCATTAGGCTACTGTCACGCCCTGACCGTAGATTGCTTTGTATGTTTCTATTTTTTGTTTGGTCAGGGTGTGATGTGGGTGGGTATTCTATGTTGTATGTCTGGGTGTTGTATTTCTATGTTTAGGCCTGGTATGGTTCCCAATCAGAGGCAGCTGTCTATCGTTGGCTCTGATTGAGAACCATACTTAGGTAGCCTGTTTTCCCACTTTTGTTTGTGGGTGGTTGTTTCTGTGTCTGTGTTTTCACCATACAGAACTGTTTCGATTTTCATTTCTTTCATTCACTTTGTTATTTTGTATTTTTCGTGTTCTGATATAATAAATTATCATGGACACTTACAACGCTGCATTTTGGTCCGATCCTTCCTACTCCTCATCCGATGAAGACGAAGATCGTTACAGCTACACTTTACAAAAGGACTCAACTCTGATTGACCGCAGCATCTATCGGTCGTCTAAACTGTGGCACAAATTGGAGGATTATTCAAACCTAGCGGAGCTATTAGACTATCCTTTTGTAAATTAATGGAGGTGTGAATGTTTCAGTCTATCTTCAATATAATCATTTATTCAGAAGGTTAAACCCATAGGTCTTAGGCCTGCAGTAAATTAAATTAGATTACCAGGTTCATTTTTCCTTAGGTTATAATAATCCATGCATTCAGGGAATGTTATGAAGTCCAAAATGTATGGATGGAGTTAGAAAGTTGTCTGTCAGAAGTATTCAAATCAACCAATGTCAGCCTTTAAATTTTTTGTTACCCAAATGTTGAAAGTGCGTGTGGGCGACGGAGAGAAACAAAATGGTGCCGTTTGAGGCCATGTGGTGGAGAGTGATGCAGGCGCTGGAGATGGAGGTGTGAGTAGGTGGGTCTGGGCAGGTGTGATGTAGTTGTCATTTCGTTTACATTCTTCGTTGTAACCACAACGTCACAAATAATTGAACACACACAACATGAGCAGATTAACTTGGTCAACACATTTCTTTATTAAAGACTATCAGAAAGAATGTTGGTACTTATTTATTTTGATCCAAAGCCACAAATGAGTAAGTCATTCAGCTTTATGCTGACAAATCCTCGCTGGACTCTCTTTCATTCAGTTTCTTCTTCACATCAGCACAGAAGTACTCTGTGTTTCAGAAACTCACTTTATATAGAGGTCTGTCACTCTCTCACACTGTGGTAAATAAAGACAGTTTGTTATTTAGAATGATTTCTTTCTGTTTTTAGAGGGAGAGGAACAAAAAGCCCACCGATTTTTGGAAAATCGTCAGTCCACATGTTAAGTGTAATTGCACCATTGTATTTACCCAAGTTCTCTTAACTCCAGGACCACCGCCAGCAAAAAAAATGTTTTGCCTGATGTAGGACTCTAGTGCTTGAGAAGAGAGACTCTCGGACTGAAACATTCACACCTTCATTAATTTACGAAAAGACAGTCAGTTTGTGCCACAGTTTAGACTACCGATAGTGATAGTGTGGTGCAATGACAGAATGATGCAATTCATCACAATCTGCCACCATCTACCACAAACGTTCACGGCATAAACTCAAAACCATTAAAGAAAGAACCACTGTACAAGTTCTGCAGCCCCGTGTTGACATGATCCCCTAGCCAAAGATGTTCCAGTTTGTCAAACACTGCCAGAGCCAATGCAAAGCCTATGCATGCTCTAATGTCTTTCATGCTCAGAAATATGATGCAACAACAACAATAACAKCAACAAAGGAAAACAACAGTGGAGAAAAAGAGAGAGAGTGGACCTCCTTCTCTCCTCCTCCCCTCACCCTACCCTACCCACCTCCACTGCTGTTTTCTTGTGTGTTTGGGGTTATTAAAAGCAGATGTCAATGTACTGTAACAGTTGATTTAGAGCTATGTATTTTAGAGCTTTGTCTTCTCCCCTCTTCCCCTCCTCTCCCTCACTTCCTCCCTCCCTCTCTCCTCATCACCTCCCATCCTTCTCTCTCTGTTCCCATGTGTCCGTGGCAGATACAACTGTTAGATTGTGTTCAGGGGTAAACAAGACACATGGGGGCCGCACATGAACGCTCTCTTTAAACAACACACACACACACACACACACACACACCACACACACACACACACACACACACACACACACACACACACACACCACACACACCACACACACACACACACACACACACACACACACACACACACACACACACACACACACTGGCCTGGGCTCTGAGACCAAAGTCATAATAACTTATTATGTTTTTTCTTCCCTTTACGGCTTTGTCTCCACGCGGGCCCTTTGAGAGTGTTTTCAAAACAGGCCTTGGTTATTGACATCCAGGCCTAATAAGACACAGGCGGGCCAAGTTAACCCAAACCAGGAGAGAGAGAGAGTGAGTGTCTCAAGAACCCTGTAGTACCACCGTACTGTAACTGAGTCCACACGCCACAGTATAGAACTCTATAGTACCGCCGTGCTGTAACTGAGTCCACACGCCACAGTACAGAACCCTGTAGTACCGCCGTGCCGTAACTGAGTCCACACGCCACAGTATAGAACCCTGTAGTACCACCGTGCTGTAACTTTAGTCCACACGCCACAGTATAGAACCCTGTAGTACCACCGTGCTGTAAATGAGTCCGCACGCCACAGTATAGAACCCTGTAGTAGATTCGATCCAGCAAGCTTTTGGTTACTAGTCCAACGGTCTAACCACTAGGCTACCCGCTGCCCCGATTACAGAGAATAAATAGTACAAAGCCAACCCAATATCATGCAGAGAGCCTGTAACAGTGGAGGCTGCTGAGGGGAGAACGGCTCATAATAACGGAGCAGGAGGAATGGCATCAAAGACCGGGAAACCATGTGTTTGATGTATTTGATACCATTCTACTGATTCCGCTCCAGTCATTACCACCAGCCCGTTCTCCCCAATAAAGGTGCCAGCAACTTCCTGTGGTGTGGCTCCAGCCAGTCCAGCTACACTACAGTATATTATGTAATCCTCCTTTCCCCCTTATGCCTAACCTTCTTGATTACTTACTTTATATTCATGTTAATGGTGGGATCCAACATATAGAAGGGGTCCACAAAGTTAGACAGCAATCATATTTATTTACATACAGTGCATTCGGAAAGTATTCAGACCACTTGACCTTTTCCACAATTTGTTACGTTACAGCCTTATTCCAAAATGTATTAAATAAATGTTTTTCTTAATCAATCTACACACAATAACCCATAATGACAAAGCTAAAACAGGTTTTTAGAAATTGAAATACCACATTTAAAGTATTCAGACCCTTTGCTATGAGACTTGAAATTGAGCTCAGGTGCATCCTGTTTCCATTGATCATCCTTGAGATGTTTCTACAACTTGATTGGAGTCCACCTGTGGTAAATTCAATTGATTGTACATGATTTGTACATGAAAGGCACACACCTGTATATATCAGGTCCCACAGTTGACAGTGCATGTCAGAGCAAAAACCAAGCCATGAGGTTGAAGGGATAAAAATATTTAATACATTTTATAATAAGGCTATAACGTAACAAAATGTGGAAAAAGTCAAGGGGTGTGAATACTTTCTGAATACACTGTAATTGGTTACTACACAGCTTTCACAAAATGCCCTTAGACTCCAGAGTTTTAGAGATATTAAAGTCTTAGTGGTTAAGGACATGGCTGGCTATGGTTAGAATTGACCTTTGCTGTCGTTTCCTAAACATAGAGGTTAACAGTCTAAGCTTAACATCCAGCCAAGTTAAAAAGAACAGAGAGAAAAAATCATGCATAAACAGAAACGTATTTAGATTAAACGTTGCTTGCCTGCCTTAAATTCAAATCAACAATTATCAGTTAATCGCAGGACTTTTTTCTTAGGTTGTGTTACTGATATAATGGCAGAGTAAAGGAAAGGGGTCCAGGCCCAGCTCTGTGGAGATAGTACACAGGCAGAGCAGAGCAGAATTGGGTTCAAATACTGTTTAAAATCTTACAATAATCTGCCTGGAATGCCAGGTGGGCGGGATTTGCTATTTTGGTACTAAGCTATTGGCCCATTAAGCCAAGCAAGCTGATTTAAGCACAGATTAAGTATTTAGCAGGAAGTAAAGTGATAGTCACAGAGTAGAGTAGCATTGTGGCCAGGAAACAGGACTCATCACCAGAGGCAGACCAGCTCTAGAATATAACAGAACCATTATTGCCTGGTGGGAAGAGAATGGGTTATTTGGTTCTTTGGTTCCCTCCGTTTGCGGGGTCCGTGTGTGTAAACAAACAAACATTTTACCAACTGGGGACATTTTTTAGGTCCCTACAAGATCAAATGCTATTTCTTGGGGATTTAGTGTTAGGGTTAGAATTATGTCAAGGGTTAGGGTTAGGAGCTAGGGTTAGTTTTAGTGTTAGGTTTAGGAGCTAGGTTTAGGTTTTCAGGTTAAGGTTAGTATTAGGGTAAGAGTACGGGTTAGGAATAGGGGTTAGGGAAAATAGGATTTTGAATGGGACTGAACTGTTACAAGGTTAGCTGTACAAGACTGTGTGTGTGTGTGTGTGTGTGTATGTGCACACATGCGTGTGTGATTGGAATAAGACCCTCTAGAGCTGCTGAGAAGAGGAGAGCAGAGCCTCCCCAATAAGAATGGCATTTCCTCTCCTTTCCCTCTGACTGCTGGACCAGCATCTGAGTTTGGCTCTCACACACACACACACACACACACACACACACACACACACACACACACACAAAAACACACCACACACCACACACACCACACACAACACAACACACACACACACACAACACAAACACACACACACACACACACACATCCACACACACTCCACAACACAACACACCACACACCACAACACAACACACACAACACACACACACCACAACACACACACAACACACACACACCACACACACACACAACACACACACACCACACAACACACACAGCATCAATACACACTGCATCATTAAATAAACAGATTCATCTTATTATCTCAAAAGAGGATATTTGTGTGACTCACTAACTCACTAACCTCAATAACAAGGTCATATAAAACCGTTCTCTCTGTTCAGTTCTCCACAGGGCTTTTACTGATAAGGCATGTGGCACTGATTTCTGGAACAAATTCTCATTGAGTTATATGAAGTCATAAATGAGGGCCATCACAATTAAATGTTTCTACTCTGAAGTGGAAAATGATACAATGGCACTGGTCCTAATTGGTTCCATAGCTCTGGGTTGGCTGGGAGGAGCTTTGGTGCCCTGCACACACAGTGTTGCACACATGTTACACAGAGACGCAGGCTGTTGTCCACAGGCTGTTCTCCGCAGGCTGTTGTCGCCATGGTGATTTGTYGTTGCTATGAAGATTTGTGGTCCGGGTGTTGACGTGGTGGTGTCACCCATTGCACCCACCCATTTTGCGTGGTTCAGAATGTGGGTTAAAGACCCGCTGTTGCCTACCGGACATAAAACCATATTTGGAGTAACAAACTAACACAGCTTGTCAACAAACCAAAGCACATCTTAAATAGCAATGCCAATGTTAAATCTTACATAAGAAAACACTGTTTTATTTTTCTTTCACTTCAATGATATTTAATGTACTCTTGTCTTGCCAGATCGCTGTGAAGGCTATACAGTATATTCAAAGTGACTCAGCTAAAAAAGCCTGAGTCAAACAGTAACTGACGTTTGAGATGCTTGCTGACACTGTTAATGACGTATTGAAGAGGAGTAGAAACGGCTCAGAGCAATTTCCTACTGCTGACTGACAGCTGAGGCGGAGCAACATGAAGCCTGAATGTTTGTGTTGTCATTTGTGGCTTCAGTCCTTCTATCTGCGTGTCATTACTGATCCCGAGCCCACAGAGACTTCATTCATACACTCTTATTAAAAAGGGTTCAAAGGGATTCTTTGGCTGTCCCCATAGGAGAACCCTTCTTGGTTCCAGATAGAACTATTTTGGGTTTCAGGTAGAACCCTCTGTAGAAAGGTTTCTACCTGGATCCCAAAAGGGTTGTGTGTGTGTTTTGAGTCCCTGCTCTTTCCCATCCATCAAACATGGATGAGTGTGTTGCGTGTGTGAATCTCTGTTGTTCATCTCTAAGATGACTGTGGCAAATGGGCCAGAGAAAGGAGACATGCTTCCCTTTACAGGCCACAGAGTGTTGAACACTGAGAGGAGAGAGTGAGAGATATGGCACTGGTGAAAGACAGATGGAGAAGGTTTGTCTTGGAGAGTGAGATTGCTTTGGCAATGTTAATATATGTTTCCCATGCCAATAAAGCCCTTGAATTGAATTGAATTGAGAGAGAGAGAAAAACATCCTCCTCCCCAATAGCCATGGGTGTGTATTTTTCACCTCCCTCTCCCCTCCTAACAGTAGGACCAACAGGAGAAGCATGAGAGCTAGGTTATGAGCGTATACAGCTCAAATCTACACACCATATAGGCTGCTTTATTTTTATTTTTTATTTCACCTTTATTTAACCAGGTAGGCTAGTTGAGAACAAGTTCTCATTATATTCTATTATATTATATATGATTATATTATATTATTATTATAGCGGGCTAGTGGCGCAATGGATAACGTGTCTGACTACGGATCAGAAGATTCTAGGTTCGCTGGCTGGCTCGTGAACATTTTGCAATATTTTCTAATGAATAAAGTTGAAGAGAGAAAGGGATGGAAAGAGTGGGGAAGTCACAGGAAGTCAGTATTGAAAAACCGTCCCGTAGCTATTTCCAAATACCCCGGTATACGGTATATATGCTATACCGCCCAAGCCCACCACCCTTTCCCCTTTATGACCTTCAGCCTCCCTCCACCCCACTCTCCTCCCTGCATTCACATCCCCCTGCCACCCCCTCCTCCTCCCTCCTTCCCTCCCTCCCTCCCTGCCGCTCCTAACCCTACCTCACAGCCTGGTTATGACCCCAAGCTCCCTTCCCCTCCTCCCCTGACCTCCCCTCCTCACCATCCCTCACCCTCAGTCTTGC
>NC_036856.1:36034411-36038816 GCF_002910315.2 Salvelinus sp. IW2-2015 | reverse complement strand
AGAGAGGGAGAGAGAGATGGAGAGAGAGAGAGTTAGAGAGAGAAAGAGAGAGAAAGAGAGAGGTAGATAGAGAAAGAGAAAGAGAGAGGTAGAGAGAGAGAAAGAGACTCCTCAATGGATCTGTTCCTTTGATGGGGATAGCATCACCACAGCACAGATCAACCACCACAAATGGACTGTTCCTCCTTATCACCCCTCTCAGAACTACTGTATGCCACTGGGACTGTGTGCGAGAGAGAGCAAGATCAAGGGGAAAAGCTGGTGTGTGTGTGTGTGTGTGTGTGTGTGTGTGTGTGTGTGTGTAAGGGAGTTCATATGTGGGTTGAAGGGACACAGCAAGACAACAAGAGAGTGTGTATTTGTGTGTGCATCCTACAACCAGATCACCATCTCCTGAGCTCTAAACGCCATGGGGGCAAATGACAAAGATAATGATCACTGCCTGGCTGACCTGCTAACAAATATTTACCTCTGTTCCTTCCTCTCTACCTGTTCTTCCTTTATTGCTCATCCAGGTCAAACATCTAAACATATTGGTCCGCATTCACCCTATCAACCCACAAACATGCACGCGTGCTCCACACACAGTCACACACACAACCCCCACCCACGCTCAATCATCCACAGAGCAATACCATTTCTAGGAGAGGAGCAGAGAGTGCCTCTTATCTTCTGCGTTTCAGCTGTCCTCTAATTCAATAAACTACAGAGGAACAAAATGAACACAGAAATAACAGAGAGAGGAAAGAGAGCAGAGAGAGGAGAGAGAGGAGAGAGAGAGGAGAGAGAGTGAGTAAGGTGAAGAAAGAAAAGAATGGACAGAGAGGCAGAATGAGGAAACAGGGAAATCTAAAATACAGGCACACAATCCAAATGTAAAATAATACTAGTAAACAAACATGTTATGGTCTTTCCTTCAATCTCCCTGTCCCTCCCTGTATCTAGTAGAGGACCTGCTGGCCCCTCCTTGTCCCTCTCTGTATCTAGTAGAGGACCTGCTGGCCCCTCCCTGTCCCCCCCTGTATCTAGTAGAGGACCTGCTGGCCCCTCCATGACGGGAGGAGCAGGGGGACGAGAAGAGTGGAGGTAGAGGACGAAGGGGGGAGAAGAGATGAAAGAAAAAAAAAAAAAGGGGGGGGAGAAAAAAAAGAAAAGAAAAAAAAGGTAGAAAAAGAAGTAGAGGCGAGAAAGAGGAGAAAAAAGAGAGTTAGAAAACAAAGGTAAGAATAAGAAGAAAGAAGAGAAGGAGAAGCGAGAAAGAAGAAGAAAGAGAGAGAGAGAGTTAGAGAGAGAAAGAGAGATAAGAGAGAAGAGAGAGAAGAGAAAAGAAAGAGAGAGGTAGAGAGAGAGAAAGAGACTCCTCAATGGATCTGTTCCTTTGATGGGGATAGCATCACCACAGCACAGATCAACCACCACAAAGGACTGTTCCTCTTATCACCCTCTCAGAATACTGTTATGCCACTGGGACTGTGTGCGAGAGAGAGCAAGATCAAGGGAAAAGCTGGTGTGTGTGTGTGTGGTGTGTGTGTGTGTGTGTGTGTGTGTAAGGGAGTTCATATGTGGGTTGAAGGACACAGCAAGACAACAAGAGAGTGTGTATTTGGTGTGTGCATCCTACAACCAGATCCCATCTCCTGAGGCTAAACGCCATGGGGCAAATGACAAAGATAATGATCACTGCCTGGCTGACCTGCTACAAATATTTACCTCTGTTCCTTCCTCTCTACCCTGTTCTTCCTTTATTGCTCATCCAGGTCAAACATCTAAAACATATTGGTCCGCATTCACCCTATCAACCCACAAACATGCACCGCGCTCCACACACAGTCACACACACAACCCCCACCCACGCTTCAATCATCCACAGAGCAATACCATTCTAGGAGAGGAGCAGAGAGTGCCTCTTATCTTCTGCGTTTCAGCTGTCCTCTAATTCAATAAACTACAGAGGAACAAAATGAAACACAGAAATAACAGAGAGAGAGGAGAGAGAGAGAGGAGAGAGAGAGGAGAGAGAGGAGAGAGAGGAGAGAGAGGAGAGAGGAGGAGAGAGAGAGAGGAGAGAGAGAGAGGAGAGAGGAGAGGAGAGAGAGAGAGAGAGGAGAGAGAGAGAGGAAGAGGAGAGAGGAGAGGAGAGAGGAGAGAGGAGAGGAGGAGGAGAGGAGAGAGGAGAAGAACGAGTAAGGTGAAGAAAGAAAAGAATGGACAGAGAGGCAGAATGAGGAAACAGGGAAATCTAAAATACAGCACACACAATCCAAATGTAAAATAATACTATGTAAACAAACATGTTATCGGTCTTCCTTCGATCTCCCTGTCACCCTCTGTATCTATAGAGACCTGCTGGCCCTCCTGTCACCCTCTGTATCTATAGAGGACCTGCTGGCCCCTCCTGTCACCTCTGTATCTAGTAGAGGACCGCTGGCCCTCCCTGTCCCCTCTTCTGTATCTATAGAGGACCTGCTGGCCCCCCCTGTCCCCCTCTGTATCTAGTAGAGGACCTGCTGGCCCTCCCTGTCCCCCTCGTATCTAGTAGAGGACCTCTGCCCCTCCCTGTCCCCCTCGTATACTAGTAGAGGACCTGCTGGCCCTCCCTGTCCCCTCTGTATCTAGTAGAGGACCTGCTGGCCCTCCTGTCCCCCTCTGTATTCTAGTAGAAGGACCAGCTGCCCTCCCTGTCCCCCTCTGTATCTAGTAGAGGACCTGCTGGCCCTCCCTGTCCCCTCTGTATCTAGTAAGAGGACCTGCTGGCCCCTCCCTGTCCCCCTCTGTATCTAGTAGAGGACCTGCTGGCCCCTCCCTGTCCTCTCTGTATCTAGTAGAGGACCTGCTGGCCCCTCCCTGTCCCTCTCTGTATCTAGTAGAGGACCTGCTGGCCCCTCCCTGTCCCCCTCTTGATCTAGTAGAGGACCTGCTGGCCCCTCCCTGTCCCCCTCTGTATCTAGTAGAGAGACCTGCTGGCCCCTCCTTGTCCCTCTCTGATCTAGTAGAGGACAATACTGGGCCCCTCCCTTCCCCTGTGTATCTAGTATCTCTGTGGCCCTCGCCTCGTGCTTCTACACCTGCATTGCTTGCCGTTTGGGGTTTTAGGCTGGGTTTCTGTACACAGCAATTTGAGATATCAGCTGATGTACGAAGGGCTATATAAATAAATTTGATTTGATTTGATTAGTAGAGGACCTGCTGGCCCTCCCTGTCCCCCTCTGGTATCTAGTAGAGAGACCTGCTGGCCCCTCCCTGTCCCCCTCTGTATCTAGTAGAGACCTGCTGCCCTCCCTTAGTACATGCTGCCCCTCCCTTAGTCCCGCTGGCCCCTCCCTGATGTCCCGCTGGCCCCTCTTGATAGTCCGCTGGCCCTCCCTGATAGTCCCGCTGGCCCCTCCCTGATAGTCCGCTGCCCCTCCCTGATAGTCCCCTGCTGGCCCCTCCCTTTAGTCCGCTGGCCCTCCCTGTTAGTCCCGCTGGCGCCTCCCTGTTAGTCCCCTGGCCCCCCTGAGTCCCGCTGGCCCTCCCTGTAGTCCCGCTGGCGCCCTGTAGTCCGCTGCCCTCCTGTTAGTCCCGCTGGCCCTCCCTGTTAGTCCGCTGGCCCTCCCTGTTAGTCCCACTGGCCCTCCCTGTTAGTCCCCGCTGACCCCTCCCGTTAGTCCTGCTGCCCCTCCCTGTTAGTCCTGCTGGCCCTCCCTGTTAGTCTGCTGGCCCCTCCCTGTAGTCCCGCTGGACCCTCCCTGTTAGTCCCGCTGGACCTCCCTGTAGTCCCGCTGGACCCTCCCTGTTAGTCCCGCTGACCCCTCCCTGTTAGTCCCGCTGGCCCTCCCTGTTAGTACTGCTGGCCCTCCCTGTTAGTCCCGCTGACCCCTCCCTGTAGTCCGCTGCCCTCCTGTTAGTTCCGCTGGCCCTCCCTGTTAGTACTGCTGGACCCTCCCTGTTAGTCCCGCTGGCCCCTCCCTGTTAGTCCCGCTGGCCCTCCCTGTTAGTCCCGCTGGCCCTCCCTGTAGTCCCGCTGGCCCTCCCTGTTAGTCCCCTGACCCTCCCTGTTAGTCCGCTGACCCCTCCCTGTTAGTCCCGCTGGCCCCTCCCTGTTAGTACTGCTGGCCCTCCCTGTTAGTCCCGCTGCCCCTCCCTGTTTGTCCCGCTGGCCCCTCCCTGTTAGTCCCGCTGGACCCTCCCTGTTAGTACTGCTGGACCCTCCCTGTTAGTCCCGCTGGCCCCTCCCTGTTAGTCCCGCTGGCCCTCCCTGTTAGTCCCGCTGCCCCTCCCTGTTAGTCCCGCTGGCCCCTCCCTGTTAGTCCCGCTGGCCCCTCCCTGTTAGTCCCTGGCCCCCTCCGGTTAGTGGCCCGCTGGCCCCTCCCTGTTAGTCCCGCTGGCCCCTCCTGTTAGTCCGCTGGCGCCCTCCTGTTAGGCC
>NC_036856.1:36012806-36034386 GCF_002910315.2 Salvelinus sp. IW2-2015 | reverse complement strand
CTGTCACCCTCTTGTATCTAGTAGAGGACCTGCTCTGGCCCTCCTCCTGTCGCCCCTCTGTATCTAGTAGAGGACCTGCTGGCCCCTCCCTGTCCCCTCTGTATCTAGTAGAGGACCTGCTGGCCCCTCCCTGTCCCCCTCTGTATCTAGTATAGACCTGCTGGCCCCTCCCTGTTCCCCCTCTGTATCTAGTAGAGGACCTGCTGGCCCTCCCTGTCCCCCTCTGTATCTAGTAGAGGAACGCTGGCCCTCCTGTCCCCCTCTGTATTCTAGTAGAGGACCAGCTGGCCCTCCCTGTCCCCCTCTGTATCTAGTAGAGGACCTGCTGGCCCTCCCTGTCCCCTCTCGTATCTAGTAAGAGGACCTGCTGGCCCCTCCCTGTCTCCCCTCTGTATCTAGTAGAGGACCTGCTGGCCCTCCCTGTCCCTCTCTGTATTCAGTAGAGGAGCCTGCTGGCCCCTCCCTGTCCCTCTCTGTATCTATGTAGAGGACCTGCTGGCCCTCCCTGTCCCCCTCTGTATCTTAGTAGAGGACCTGCTGGCCCCTCCCTGTCCCCTCTGTATCTATAGAGGACCTGCTGGCCCCTCCTTGTCCCTCTCTGTATCTAGTAGAGGACATACTGGCCGCCTCCCTGTCCCCTCTGTATCTAATATCTCTGTGGCCCCTCCGTGCTTCTACACCTGCATTGCTTGCCGTTTGGGGTTTCTAGGCTGGCGTGTTTCTGTACAGCAAATTGAGATATCAGCTGATGTACGAAGGGCTATATAAATAATTGATTTTGATTTGATTAGTAGAGGGACCTGCTGGCCCTCCCTGTCCCCCTCTGGTATCTAGTAGAGGACCTGCTGGCCCCTCCCTGTCCCCCTCTGTATCTAGTAGAGGACACTGCTGCCCTCCCTTAGTACTGCTGGCCCCCTTCTAGTCCCTGCGCCCCTCCTCTATTAGTCCCGCTGGCCCCTCCCTTGTAGTCCCGCTGGCCCTCCCTGTTAGTCCCGCTGGTTGCCCTCCCTGTGTAGTCCCGCTGGCCCCTCCCTGTAGTCCCGCTGGCCCCTCCCTGTTAGTCCCGCTGGCCCCTCCCTGTTAGTCCGCTGGCCCCTCCCTGATCCCTGCTGCCCTCTCTGTAGTCCCGCTGGCCCCTCCCTGTAGTCCGCTGGCCCCTCCCTGTTAGTCCCGCTGGCCCTCCCTGTTAGTCCCGCTGGCCCCTCCCGTTAGTCCTGGCCCTCCCTGTTAGTCCGCTGACCCCTCCCTGTTAGTCCTGCTGCCCCTCCCTGTTAGTCCTGCTGGCCCCTCCCTGTTAGTACTTGCTGGCCCGCTGGCCCCTCCCTGTTAGTCCTGCTGGCCCCTCCCTGTTAGTCCTGCCATAATGGGAAAGTATGGAACACAAAGCCTGTGTTTAATATCACCACGGACGGAACCTTCCGGCGCTTCATTGAGGAATAAATTGCTTCTGCTAATGTTCCTTTCATTACGCCACAGCCCTTAATTGTGCTGCTGACAGGCCTCTGGCTACAGGGGGGATGGGCACAGACAGAGCATATTACAGTGGTGTGTGTGTTTGTTTCTGCAGCCTCACACATACACAAGCACAATACCAGGGATTTCAGGATTTAGAGCCGACACAGAGGAATGAACTGTTATTAGTCTGAATATACATCGTCAGTCTGATACCTGTGCAGAACGGTGCCAAAACAGACTACAGGATGTGGTAGCAACATATCCACACTCATAAAGTAGCTTCAAGCACATACAAACTACCCCCACACGGACCCACACGGACCCACACCGACCCACATCCACCACATACATTTACCTAATATTTGTCAAGCTTTTACCAAGCTGCAAAATGGAAAGTACGTTGCCTTTTTACACATRATAATGTCTTCACCAGAGGGATGTCAGGCTCAATTTGACATTGTAAATGCAAACTGCTTCAACAAAAGCTCAGTGAATATTAAATCAAACGAGGGCACAAGGCAGTGGTCTAGGACTTGCGACATGAAAGGCGTCTATTCCTAACGACACAGGAAGCGTCATCATGGAGACATTCCCWCCGCCACGGCGTCCTGGGGTGGGAAGGCCAGTATCTCAAGGACCTCAAAATGGCTTCCATCTCAAAACAACAGACCTGCCAAATGTCAACTGTCACTTAACCCCRGTCCCCCTTGCTGTAGCGCCAGGGCCAAGGGTAGGAGAGGAACTCAATCAAGAGTTCTCCTGATTCAAAAGCTRTCCATTCCGGCTACGGTGAAGCAGCGGGCCCCGGGAACAAAGAGAGACCGTCTGTTTAGTTTCCAKCGAGGGGYAAACGTACTTCTCCTGAAACTGTCTGAGTAGGGAAGGAGAGAGGGGGAAGAGGGGAGGAAAGTGAGGYGAGGAAAGAGTAAAGAAGGTGAAGGGGGGAGGAACGGATGAGAGGAAAGGGAAAACGGGCGGAGGACGAGTACAGAGGCCAGCAGTGGTAAAGGGCCAGGTTCGGCTGGACTGATTTAATTCTGCGGGTTTCATTATGTGTAACTTGAGAAGAGAGAGGTTTTTGAAGTGATTTGTAACCTATTTTGTTACAGAAAATTCGAAGCATGTGAATCAAACGCAGTGACTTAACATTCACATAGAAGGGAGATGGAAGTACCCTGCTTCATTTTTTTWATTGAACCTTTATTTAACTAACAAGTCAACTAAGACTAAATTCTTTACAATGACGGCCTACCCCGGCCAAACCTTAACCCGAACGGTGCTGGGCCAATTGTGCGCTTCCCTATGGGGCTCCTAATCATGGCCGGTTGTGATASWGCCTGGAATCGWACCAGGGTCTGTAGTGATGCCTCTAGCACCGAATTGCAGTGCCTTAGACCGCTGCGCCATTCGGGAGCCCAATTAGGCTACTATCCCAAAAGCCCCCGCTTGTTTGCTGATTTCTGTCATGTGACACACTACCCATCAGTAGTCCTCTCTCCCCCAAACACCCCTCTTGCATTCCACCAAGAGGGACCCTATATGATCGTCCAAAACCAAACCGCACATATCTAGACATGTGCGGGCTAATGTTCAGAGAAAACTCAACCGAGTGTGTTCATTTTGATGAACACAACTGTATGGCTTTGATTCTGTTCTTTATGCATTTATACAGAACACACAGACGGGTTGATTGTTGAATGATTCACACTTTTATGAGCTTCTCAATTATTCAGAGATTGAAGTACATTAACGAGGCATCTGGGGAAGAACAACGGAATCAAATATGGAATTAAAGAACAAGGAAAAAGATGATGCAACTCAGTCCTATTTTGGGGATTCAAATTCCATTTCCACATGATCAAATGAATGTGTAATTCTAACACCAACATTCAACTAACACTGCAATTCCACATTTTACCAAACCATCTACAAAGGAACTCTGCTGCATCGTAGTTTGGAATAGAGCCTGCGTTTGTGTTTAAAAGCAGCGAGAAGAGCTCCCGTGTAGAGCTGTCTCAGTGTGTGTGTGTGTGTGTGTTGTGTGTGGTGTGTGTGTGTGTGTGTGTGTGTGTTGTGTGTGGTGTGTGTGTGTGTGGTGTGTGTGTGTGTGTGTGTGTTGTGTGGTGTGTGTGTGTGTGTGTGTGTGTGTGTGTGCGTGTTTTGCATGGTTGACTGCATGTATGTGTGTATGTTAAAAAGTGATCTTGGACGCATGTCAACCTTTAGCAGAACATCCCCACTCCCTAAGAGCCCACTTCCTCCTTAGTCCCAGTCTAAATCCTGTCCCCTTAGTCCCAGTCTAAACTCTGTGTCCCTAGTCCCAGTCTAAACTCTGTGTCCCCTTAGTCCAGTCTAACTACTGTGTCCTTCAGCCCATCTGTCCTTATCCAGTCTAAACTCCCGTGCTCTTGTCCCAGTCAACTTCCGTCCTCCTTGTTCCAGTCTAAACTCCGGTTCCCCTTCGTCCCAGTCTAAACTCTGTGTCCCCTCGTCCCAGTTCTAAACTCTGTGTCCCTTCGTCCAGTCTAAACTTCTAGTGTCCCTTCAGTCCCGTCTAAATCGTGTCCCTTTCGTCCCGTCTCCCCTTAGTCCCAGTCTTAGTTGTCCCCTATGAGTCCAGTCTAAATGTCCAGTGTCCCCTAGTCCCCAGTCTACCACGTCCCTGTGTCTTGAGGTCCAGTTCTAAAACTCCCAGTGTCCCCTTAGTCCCAGTCTAAACTCCCTGCTTCACTGTCTGGCCTCCTCTGCATTTTACCCTCTAATCCCGCTCAAATTGGATGCAATGCGATTACTGGCCCAACTCAAAGCACATGTTCCAAGTTGCTCAGCATTTCACTTCATGGGACGACTACAAGGAGGGGAAAGGGAAAACAGACAGTCAGGAAAATAAAGCAACACAAACACGGCTGGGCTATGTTTGTCTGACACAGAGAGGCTCCCATGCTCTCAAGAATGTTCACTTTGACTCCTGGGTCACGTTACCAAGCATTAGCAAGAAATTGCAGCTGATGGGGTCTGAATGTGTGGAACGCGGTGTGTGTGTGTGTATACACCCTGAGTGTGTGTGTGTATACACCCTGAGTGTGTGTGTGTGTTTTCATGCGTGTATCAAAGAGCAGCAATACCTTCCAGTTCCTGCCACACAAGAGACACTGCTGTGCTGCGAGTCACAGACATCTAAATAGTGTCTCCTGGACCGTCCGCCCGGCGCAAAAACATTAGCAAGGATAAAGTTTCATAAGGCAACCCCTATCTCTCCTCTTTTTTCTCTTTGGTTCAGGAGGAGCAGCAAGGTCTTTATTTCTGTCTAAATAGTGTGGATGCAGCGGCAGGGCTAGGCTAACCCCGGGCCAATCTGATCATTATCTACCCCATCTAAACAAACCTTACTTTCCCAGACACAGAGGCACCGCAATTCTCTATAAGCACTCTTACATGGTGGGAGGGGTGTGTGTGTGTGTGTGTGTGTGTGTGTGTGTGTGTGTGTGTGTGTGTGTGTGTGTGTGTGTGTGTGTGTGTGTGTGTGTGTGTGTGTGTGTGTGTGTGTGTGTGTGTGTGTGTGTGTGTGTGTGTAAATATACAGCAGCAGTCTCAGTCTCATACACAGGTTAAAGAATGAATGCCTCAGATACTGGCAGCCCTGTAGAAGAGTACAGGAAACACATGCATGTATTTATCATGCTGCTTAGCTTATTGTATCCCAAAGAAACAAAAAGGTAGTCAGGTCATTCAGGTATTATCTAATTACAGTATAATGTGGTTACTGTAACAGGTATTTCCTATGTCAAAACAAGGACCTTACCTCCCTTATCCTACCTCATTTGCACACACTGTATATAGACCTTTTCTATTGTATTAATGACTGCATGTTTGTTTATTCCATGTGTAACTCTGTGGTTGTTTGTGTTGCACTGCTTTGCTTTATCTTGGCCAGGTCGCAGTTGTAAATGAGAACTTGTTCTCAAATGGCCTACCTGGTTAAATAAGAGTGAAACAAAATACTTTTTTAAAAAGTGTGAAATTACCAGATGTGATAATGTGTAACAAAAATGATTTGCATGACATGGTATATAAAGATTTAGCTTCAAGGTTCATTTAAACAACTATGGGAGGATCCAATGGTATTTGATGGTGAAAAAAGGACCAGGAGGACAGATGTATAGCGTCAGAACATCATGTCCATACACCATAAGATGAGTCAGAGAGAGACCACAGACCAGGCATCCAGACAACCACAGAGTAGAGCGCAACGTCAAGCCTCGCACCAGCCTGCAAAAGAGCCCGCTTAAACCATAAATATTACAATGCCTTTTACATAAATCTGCCACATCGTCCCTGCCCACAGCGTTCTGTTGACCACATGCGGTGGAGATTCGCCGGTCAGAGCACTTTGGCCTGCTGATGAAAAACAGGGCATTGGGTAGCAGACCAGACAACGGTAACGTTAAAGAAGTGGCTGGATGAATAAAGGAAGAGGACAGCCTGATAGACAGAGTGGACATAGTGAACATGCTGTAGGGATGCCATGCCATGCTTCAGAAGACTGCTGTTATCAGCTAGTCATAGGCTACAACACAGCTAGAACCTACAACACAGCTAGAACCTACAAACACAAGTAGAACCTACAACACAAGTAGACCCTACAACACAGCCAGAACCTACAACACAGCTAGAACCTACAACACAGCTAGAACCTACAACACAGCTAGAACCTACAACACAAGTAGACCCTACAACACAGCCAGAACCTAAACACTAGAACACAACACAGCTAGAACCTACAACACAGCTAGAACCTACAACACAGCTAGAACCTACAACACAGCTAGAACCTGCAGGTAAACATTGCATAGTACAAGTTTGGTAAGAGGAATAGAAAACAATGTGTGTGTGGTGTGTGTGTGTGTGTGTGTGTGTGTGTGTGTGTGTGTGTGTGTGTGTGTGTGTGTGTGTGTGTGTGTGTGTGTGTGTGTGTGTGTGTGTGTGTGTGTGTGTGTGTGTGTGTGGTGTGTGTGTGTGTGTACTCACATGTGGACATGTGGAGGTTGAAAGCGGCTCTGGTTGATGTTGTAGTGGGTAAAGGCCTGCGTGGGGTTGGAGCTGTACTCGTCCACTGTGATGGTCACTTTGCCCTGAGAGGCGATTCCATGAGCCATGCTTCCGCCGTTCGGACATCAGACACTGTTCACCAGGATCCAAGGCCGAACCGTTCAGCGGTCATCCTTCAGAACCGCTGCTCAGAACTATAACCGCCTCGTGTACAAAACCGGACCAACCACACTGAACCACAACCACACAGCAATCGAAGCGAAACAAAGAGAGGAGAAACAGAAACAGAACATGGTTGAACCACAGTTTAAACCACAAGCATGCACTCTGTAAATGTAGATGAGACTGTGATGGAAATAGTAAAATAGACCATTCTGATTGGTAAATAGGTACCACATCAAGCTTCCTCTACACACAAAACACAATCCTTTCCTGAACAGCGGTGCCGTGATGACGGACATTGACAGTAAACTGTGAACCTGGCAAATGTTTGTAAAAATTGTTAAATTGTACTAAATACTGAAGATACAGTATGTAGATGGGAAGTATACTATAAGCAGGGCTCGTAATATTAAATAGGGAAATACTGTCTTCATTTGCTAAATAAGGAACAGTTGAAAGAGTCAGTAACAACCCTCCTTTTGTTGATTGAGGACGTGATTTGTCAAACAGATTAAACCAAACAATTCTAATTTTGCAATAGGATTATAAAAAAATATTATAATAATCTGGACAGAAAAAATACACATTCAGTCATTTCAATAACCAGAATAGTTTCAGATATTTAGGCCATCTAAAAACATCTGTCAAGACGATCAGAAAATAATAACTACAAACCTTTGATTCTGCAGTAATTTCCCTGAACATTTATTTATTATTTAGGATGAAGACAAACTCATCCTGTATGACAAAAAACTAAACTGACCAACCATTGGTCAATAAACAGATGCAATAATGAGACCTTTGCAGGTTGTTCAAACACATGGCAAATGACCATATTAATGGATTACAATACATGTAGAAATCATTTTGACATTGAAAACAAATATTAAAAAGTATAAAGTATAAAAAATTAATTTGAGCATAAAATTGTACTAATTAAATAGTTGCATGCAGAAGCATAGATTGTCTGATGCTATCCTAATTTTACAATGTGGTTATAGTTCATCATATTAAATTAAAATTGAATRATAGTTKATTGCAAAAGTCAGTTTACTTTCAAATTGTAAATGTATATCCATAAAGATTTAGAAACATACGTTTTGATAGTCATGCAGTTAGTAAGATTTTAATTTAAGGCACAAACTCACCTATCAGAGAACTAGATCAATAGTGGTATGTCCTAAATAGCCTACATAAATCACAATAGTGTGCGATTGTTTATGAACTAAGAGTAACTAACATAAACTGACGTTACTGACACAAGAAAACGACCCAAGTTACCGGTGTCGTGTGATTTCGCATGCCGCTTTGGAAGCTTGCTCAACGGTGCTTCAGTTCTGCTGTYCTCCCTCAACCCTTGTGTCGCTCCCTCCTGTCTCAACCCCTGATTGATTATAGTCAGTAGTAAGTAGCCACTGTGGGCTTGACATCGCACCTGCAAGCTTTTTATACGAGACCTCCACTTGCACCGTCTCTCTGATGAAGCAAGGACCGGTAGCCTACTGTGCCCCTCAATGTAAAAGTCCATCACTAATTGAAAAATCTAAACAACGGTCGCCGAGTTCAGGAGAGGATTAATTTCAGTGTTAATAAGTGCTTGATAGCCACGAAGACACTGCTTTATATTTGTAAATACAGTCATACTTGACATAGCACATTCATAATATATACTGTATATCCTATTGTGTACATATCCGTTCATTACTTTGTATAAGCTAATTACCTAAACTAATTTTCATTTTTAATCAGACGTTTTTAAATTATTGATATAGATTTTTGCACTGCATTGTTGTGGGAGCTAACACAAMAATTTCGTGGAACCTTTTATAGCCTCTATGCTGTATGTACACTGTGTACGTGACGAATACCATTTAATTTTAATTTAATTTTGATACAATTTATCGACGCAACAATACACAAGGATACATTGTACTATTAGCAACATAAGATGATACAATGTGTATATATATTCACATGATATATAGATACATTGTATCAACTRCAAAGCAACATTGCGACCAAGGCTATGTACCAATTAGGCAAAATCCCTCCCTCTGTGTTTAGCTATCACCATTTAGGCCTAGAAGACAATACATGCATTAAAATATCTCCAAATTGTCTGTGGACTTGAAATTGTACGGTTTACAATAGGCCTACACTAGCCTAGGCTACTGTAAACAGACACCCGTGAACTTTGCCCAATGCTTGCAYCACTCCATTGAAAAACGTGAAACTGCAGACAGTGAGCATGCATGGTATTGGTAGCTAGATATTCCATACGTGTGTATTTTGCAATAGCCTATGATGGCTRACCTTGGTAGCCTACATAGCTAGCTGCAACTAGCTACTTCAAGTAGCTAAATCTGCCCATGCATTTTAAATGCACGCTTTAGCTTCCCATATTAAATGCTTTCGCGCCAATACACTATACTATAGTTACTCTTTCTTCCAATTCAAACATACACGTTCCTAACTTTAAAATGCACATTCAAATTATAAATCCACTATTTACCACCACATGACTATAGTCGGGGAGAATGAAACACTTGACCCTATGGTACCACGCATTACTAGCTCAGTGCACGGCTTGCCATAACATGTGTGTTTCAATAATGAACAAAAAGGATCTCTGAACTGTGCGTTCTGGCATCTCGTAAAAAGAAAGCAACAAAGGTGGTCAGTGTCAGCGAACCATCTGACTAACCTCTTGCTCTCCCTCGTAAATGACAAGGCACCTCTAACCTGCGGCTTTGTGTCATGTTTTTCTATTTCTCTCCATGCCTGCGATTTCAAAGCCAGAGGTGAATATAGCTACCTCGTTCTGGCGGATACGTGTCCCGGGGTCGCCCTCTACGCTGTCAAAAGACGCAGTCCATGCGGGAGAATGCCGATTTGGAGGCCGGCAGGGGTTGCAGTCTGGGCGGGCAGGGCAGAACCTTCGACCCTGGGGGACCTCGGCTGGCTCTTGTGGAAACGAGACAGACAGAAGCGGAGAGGGGAGCAAGAGGGAGAGAGAGCAGCCTCGATCTGACAGAGGAGAAGCTGGAGAGCGGTGTAGTGAGATGGGACTGCCACTGGGGTCAGAGAGAGCAGAGAGAGCACAGCCTCGCACGCGGGCTCGAGCACGGGCACAGGCAGACATGTGCGCACGTGCGCACTCCCGTTTGTCTCAAACACCCGTTTTCTGCTTCTGCAAGCTGGCTCAATCTATTCCATTAGAAAGACAGATAACCACCATGAACCTGTCAGCAACATTTCCACGTGGAAATATACTTTAATTCTCTCGCCATTCGTGGCTTGTCTTTTGGCATGGATATGATAGGCTTGCTTTAGGTATACGAGTATTTAGTTTTACTGCAATTCACACTTGCAGGGCACCACAGACGTGACGGAGTTGACTGGGAGAGTGGAAAAATAATGCGGCTATCGATTCCTTCAGTAAAACCATAATACAGAATTCAATACTGTGGCTGCAAGTCCACGAACTCTCCAAATGTCACATCGTTTGTCCACCATGCAGCCAAATATGCAGCAGTCCACCAGTAGCAGTAGCCTACAGCAGTCATCCTGCAGTGATTTCTGTAATAGATTTAACACAATTATTTGTTCACATTTAAAGTAATGGTCCAGTGAAAATCTCACTTTTAAAAGTTCATATTCTGTCAACTCATACCCAAATAATGTTGATGACTCATCCTATACTCATAGTTGTGCCACAGAATAAAATGGAGGGGGAAAAACACTTAAAAACCCCCACCTCAAACTTGTATGTCAGACTGTTTAAAATATGAATATTTTTTATGACCGGTATATGCCCACGCCATTCGTTGTTATGCCCACACCATTTCAACACAGAAAAACTGCTTCTCAACATACTTAATTACAATTTTTGTAAGGAAAACTATTTGACTCATATTGTAATTAATAGAAGGTCATATTTCATAGAAATCTGGAAACACTGGACAGTTACTTTAAGGTTTTGTAGCTGGAATCACAGGTGCCTTTACCACAGCCTACACCTGAAACACTGGACAGTTACTTTAAGGTTTGTAGCTGGAATCACAGGTGCCTTTACCACAGCCTACACCTGAAACACTGGACAGTTACTTTAAGGTTTTGTAGCTGGAATAACAGGTGCCTTTACCACAGCCTACACCTGAAACACTGGACAGTTACTTTAAGGTTTTGTAGCTGAATAACAGGTGCCTTTACACAGCCTACACCTGAAACACTGGACAGTTACTTTAAGGTTTTGTAGCTGGAATCACAGGTGCCTTTACCACCCTACACCTGAAACACTGGACAGTTACTTAAGGTTTTGTAGCTGGAATCACAGGTGCCTTTACCACGCCTACACCTGAAACACTGGACAGTTACTTAAGGTTTTGTAGCTGGAATAACAGGTGCCTTTACCACAGCCTACACCTGAAACACTGGACAGTTACTTTAAGGTTTTTAGCTGGAATAACAGGTGCCTTTACCACAGCCTACACCTGAAACACTGGACGTACTTTAAGGTTTTGTAGCTGGAATCACAGGTGCCTTTACCACAGCCTACACCTGAAACACTGGACAGTTACTTTAAGGTTTTGTAGCTGGAATCACAGGTGCCTTTACCACAGCCTACACCTGAAACACTTCCTGATCTCTGTTCCAGTATTTAACTCTTATGCTGCCGGTCATAATGTCCCATAATTAACATCAGTAGAAACACAGTAATTCAGCTACTAACTAAAATCCCACTTAAGGAAAATATTTGCCCAAATTAGCCTACCATTAAGAGAGAGAGAGAGAGAGAGATAGATAATGCTCTCATTACATTGCTTATTATATCATCCCAGAGTAGATTACTTGGTTACATATCTTGTAAACATGTAACCTATGTCCATGTATACCAGTACTATAACCCCCTAGCACTACTAGTATCATGCTTCATACCAGTACTATAACCCCCTAGCACTACTAGTATCATGCTTCATACCAGTAAATACTGGTTGTGATGTCTGGTGGGAACACCCCATGAAGCTCTTACAGCAGCAAACTAGCAGTATTTTCCCTGGTCTGCTGACTGTTCAGCCACATGTTACTGATGAATTATTTGTACCTCATTTCTTATGTTCTTCCTGTTAAGAGTTGAACCCTAATTGGTGTCAGTGACCCTGATCAGCAGCTTGGTTTATTAATTCTCTGAAACAGATTAAGTCGGCTGCTTTTGTGGGAGAAGAATCAATGATGATTTTAACACACGTCTTCAGGCCATCGGGATGCAAACTAGCTACTTATCCTTACCGGATTACAACAGAGTACAATTGAAATCACAGGTCAGACACATTGAAAGGCTAATTGGATAAAAGCTTCAGAATAGGATCCGAGGAAAACATTAAACCAACATTTTCAGAGTGGTGGTAAGGAATTTGTCAGCATCAAATAGGTTTCTTGTTGTATGGAAGGAGAGGGCAAACAAGGACTTGTTGGAATTAAATATGGATCAAGTTGGGTTTTCTGGCACAATGCTTTGCTTTTATCCTTTCAGAGCGGAAGACAATTGGAGGACATTGTCCACATCAACACATGTCTCAAAACAGGGAAGGAAAGAAGGAGAGAAGGAGAGGAAGACGGTTTGGAGGACATTGTCCCACCCCAACACATGTCTCAAAACAGGGAAGGAAAGAAGGAGAGAAGGAGAGGAAGACGGTTTGGAGGACATTGTCCACCTCAACACATGTCTCAAAACAGGGAAGGAAAGAAGGAGAGGAAGACGGTTTGGAGAACATTGTCCACCTCAACACATGTCTCAAAAAAGTGTCACACCCTCAGGACCACTCCTACATGCCCTCATGGACCTGACTGGACCTGACCACTCCTACATGCACTCGTGGTCCTGACTGGATCTGACTACTCCTACATGCCCTCATGGACCTGACCACTCCTACATGCCCTCGTGGACCTGACTGGACCTGACCACTCCTACATGCACTCGTGGTCCTGACTGGACCTGACTACTCCTACATGCCCTCATGGACCTGACCACTCCTACATGCCCTCATGGACCTGACTGGACCTGAACACTCCTACATGCCCTCGTAGTCCTGACTGGACCTGACTACTCCTACATGCCCTCATGTTCCTGATTGGACCTGACCACTCCTACATGCCCTCGTAGTCCTGACCACTCCTGACCACTCCTACATGCCCTCGTAGTCCTGACTGGACCTGACCACTCCTACCTGCCTCATGTTCTGACTGGACCTGAACACTCCTACATGCCCTCATGGACCTGAGGTAAATGGAGGACTGTATTTGTATTCGTATTTATTAAGGATCCTCAGTAGTTCTGCCAAGGCAACAGCTACTCTTCCTGGGGTACAGCAACATTAAGGCAGTTATATACAATTTAAAACATGACATTACATTTCATAACACTTTTCACAACACATTAAGTGGTTCCCTCAGTCCACTACTCTACTATCACATATCAACAATACAAAATCCATGTGTACATGTGTGTAGAGTTCGTGTCTTACCATGTGTATGTGTGTCTGTGCCTGTGTGTGTGTCTCTTCACAGTCCCCGCTGTTCCATAAGGTGCATTTTTATATTTAAAAAAAATCTGATTCTACTGCTTGCATCAGTTACCTGCTGTGGAATAGAGTTCCATATAGTCATGGCTCTATGTAGTACTGTGCGCCTCCCATAGTCTGTTCGGGACTTGGGGATTGTGAAGAGACCTCTGGTGGCATGTCTTGTGGGGTATGTATGGGTGTTTGAGCTGTGTGCTAGAAGTTTAAACAGACACCTCGGTGAATTCAGCTTGTTAACACCTCTTACAAAACAAGTAGTGATGAAGTCAATCTCTCCTCCACTTTGAGCCATGAGAGATTTAAGGCACATTGTTAATGTTAGCTCACCGTGTACATTTCAGGTCCAGCCGGGCTGCCTTGTACTGAGCCAATTGTAATTTTCTGAGGTCCCTCTTTGTGGCACCAGATCACATGACTGGACAGTAGTCCAGGTGTGACAACATTTGGGCCTCTACGACCTGCCTTGTTGATAGTGTTGTTAATAAAGCAGAGCAGCGCTTTATTATGGACTGACGTCTCCCCATCTTAGCTATTGTTGTATCAACATGTTTGACCATGACAGTTTACAATCCAGGGTTACTCCAAGCAGGTTAGTCACCTCAACTTGCTCAATTTCTACATGATTTATTACAAGATTTAGTTAAGGTTTATGGTTTAGTGAATGATTTGTCCCAAATACCCTACATTACTCATCTCATATGATATACTGTACTCTATACCATCTACTGCATCTTGCCATCTTGATGTAATACATGTATCACTAGCCACTTTAAAACATGCCACTTTTATATGTTTACATACCCTACATTACTCATCTCATAAGTATATACTGTACTCGATACCATCTACTGCATCTTGCCTATGCCGTTCTGTACCATCACTCATTGATATATTTTTATGTACATATTCTTTCATTCCTTACACTGTGTGATAAAGGTAGTTGTTGTAGAATTGTTAGGTTAGATTACTCGTTGGTTATTAATGCACTGTTGGAACTAGAAGCACAAGCATTTCGCTACACTCGTATTAACATCTGCTAACCATGTGTATGTAACAAATAAAATTTGATTTGATTGAAATACAATGCTTTTAGTTTTAAAAATATTTAGGACAAACTTATTCCTTGCCGCCCATCTGAAACTAACTACAGCTCTTTGTTAAGTGTTCGCATTGATTTCACTCGCTGTAGTAGCTGACATGTATAGTGTTGAGTCATCCGCATACATAGAACA
The DNA here is from genome assembly GCF_002910315.2 of Salvelinus sp. IW2-2015. Classification (NCBI taxonomy): domain Eukaryota; kingdom Metazoa; phylum Chordata; class Actinopteri; order Salmoniformes; family Salmonidae; genus Salvelinus; species Salvelinus sp. IW2-2015. The sequence continues at coordinate 36,019,907 of NC_036856.1, read as the reverse complement.
CATGGTTTTACTCAAGGCCAGTGGCATGTCATTAGTAAAGATTTAAAAAAGTAATGGGCCTAGACAGCTAACCTGGGGAATTCCTGATATTCCTGGATTATGTTGGAGAGGCTTCCATTAAAGAACACCCTCTGTGTTCTGGTAGAGGTAACGCTTTTATCCACAATATAGCAGGGGTGTAAAGCCACAACACATATTTTTTCCATCAGCATATTTTTATTTATTTTTTATTTTACCTTTATTTAACTAGGCAAGTCAGTTAAGAACAAATTCTTATTTTCAATGACGGCCTAGGAACAGTGGGTTAACTGCCTGTTCAGGGCAGAACGACAGATTTGTACCTTGTCAGCTCGGGGATTTGACTTGCAACCTTTTGGTTACTAGTCCAACGCTCTAACCACTAGGCTACCCTGCCGCCCCATATGATGATCGATAGTGTCAAAAGCCACACTGAAGTCTAACAAAACAGCTCCCACAATATTTTTATCATACATTTCTCTCAGCCAATCATCAGTCATTTGAGTAAGTGCTGTATTGTTGAATGTCCTTCCCTATGATGAAAGTCTGTTGTCAATTTGATTACAGTAAAATACCATTGTATCTGGTCAAACACCATTTCCAAAGTTCACTAAGGGTTGGTAACAGGCTGATTGGTTGGCTATTTGAGCCAGTAAAGGGGGCTTTACTATTTCTGGGTAGTCAAATTACTTTTGCGTCCCTCCAGGACTGAGGGCACACAGTTTCTAGTAGGCTTAGATTGAAGATATGGCTGTCACGCCCTGACCATAGTTTACTTTGTATGTTTCTATGTTTTGTTGGGTGTGATCTGAGTGGGCATTCTATGTTGTATGTCTAGTTTGTCTGTTTCTGTGTTTGGCCTGATATGGTTCTCAATCAGAGGCAGGTGTTAGTCGTTGTCTCTGATTGGGAACCATATTTAGGTAGCCTGTTTTGTCTTTTGGTTTGTGGGTGTTTGTCTTCCGTGTCAGTGTTTGTCGCCACACGGAACTGTTTTGTTTGTTCACATCGTTTATTGTTTTGTTTAGTGTTCTGAGTTTAATTAAAAAACATCATCAACACTTACCATTGGTCCTCCTCTCTTTCTCCCGAAGACGATCGTTACAATGGCAAATAGGAGTGGCAATATCGTTCACTATTATCCTCAGTAATTTTCCATCCAAGTTGTCAGACCCCGGTGGCTTGTCATTGTGGATAGACAACAATGCTTCTTCCACTTCTTCCACAATCACTTACAGAATTCAAAATTACAATGCTTGTCTTTCATAACATGKCATGCATAAGTTTGCTAATCTTGCCAATGKAAAAAACATTAAAGTAAATGGCAATATCAGTGGGTTTTGTGATAAATGATGGGGCCGAGTTTGCCTTTTTGCCCAAAATGTAATTTAAGGTGCTCCAAAGCTTTTTACTCTCATTCTTTATATCATTTATCTTTGTTTCATAGTATAGTTTCTTCTTCTTTTTATTTATTTTACATTTGCCAATCGGTTGTGCAACCAGACTTATTTGCCATTCCTTTTGGCTCATCCCTCTCAACCATACAATTATTCAATTCCTCATCAATCCACGGGGGATCAACAGTTTTTACAGTCATTTTCTTAATGGGTGCATGTTTATTAGTAACTGGAATAAGCAATTTCATAAATGTGTCAAGTGCAGCATCTAGTTGCTCCTCATTACACACCACAGACCAACAAATATTCTTAACATCAACAACATAGGAATCACTACAAAACGTATTGTGTGACCTCTTATACACTATATTAGGCCCAGCCGTTGGAACTTTGGTTTTCCTAAATATGGCTCCTATATTGTGTTATATTGTGATCAATATTTTACTGTTTTAATTTTAATTAATTTCKYGAGTTTCAGATTTTTTTRTCTCACTTGGATATTGTGGGTTACTGTGTGTAAATAAAGCCYGAAAAAGTCTGATTTTATYGGTTTTAATTTCAGACTCTAAGGCAACAAAAGGTGAACATTTTGAAAGGGGGTGGTAACTTTCTATACCCACTGTATATGACCCTATTTCAAACCAATACTTCCCCTCTATCTGTAAGTCCTTGTTGATTCCATCTCGTAAGTCTGAAAGGATGTATCAATATGCCAGAAAGCAACAAGGAACCAACAACAAGGTGATAGGGCTAGTGAGTGTGATAGGGCTAGTGAGTGTGATAGGGCTAGTGAGTGTGATAGGGCTAGTGAGTGAGGCATTGGTTTGGAGCAGAGGCACTAAAATGATCTCTCTCACTTCTGTATGAAGCCGTCCAGTCCAACACCTGTCCCATATCATTCATATTGAATCCTTAACCCTGACCAACACATAAGAAGCGGAGCAATTGTATTATTCATATTCCAATTAAATGCCTATTTAAATCACARGGAACAATAAATCGAGCCCTTTGCATCCTAAATACCACTGTACAATTCTGATTGTGATGGAGATGTAAAAAGGAGACACAGAGAGAGAGTCACAATTAGAGTACAGTATTGCCTCTCATTCCAGTTCCCGGGCCACATTCTCATTTCCGCCGGCTGCGTGGGAGGCAGGCAGAGGTGGCATTTTCTAATTTTATTGACATGCTTCAATTTCTGGGGCCCTCACGCCGCTCCCTCCTGCCACAACAGCCTTGCCAGTCATTTCATTTTACTTTTCTCTTATCTCGCAAAAAAGGCATTTCCATCTACTAGCCGGCGGGTGTTAATGTGAAAGCGGGGTTTAATTTTATACGGAGAGGCCACATTTAAACATTTGACCAGCGTTCGTTCCCTGCGCTGCATATAAAAAACTGATGATAGATAGGGGACCAAATGTCAAGCAGAGGGCTTTTGCCATGAATGTTTTATTCAGTCTCTGCCTCGCGTAGATCACATTTATACAATAGAAAATGTAAATGTTATGCAGAGCGTTAAAAAAAGACACTATATATTTTATGACCTTCTATAAAAGAGGGTAAAATGTCTTTCCATCTAAATAGGGCAGGAATGAAACACATATTTAATATGAGTGGGAAATGGAACTGGGAGCTGCGAGGCGAGGGAAGGAGCTCTTTCAAAAGGCATTGGGTGATATTCACTATCCTGGTGGCAAAGGCAGCCCAGCTCTCTGTCTTGTCTCCAACCAGCTCACAGATTTATGTCTGTCTGTAGCTCTGCTTGCCTGTCGTCCAGCAGTGTGGATAATAAAGGGAAGGCTGCCTGTCTCTCTGAGCGGCCCATCCACAGCGAGAGAGAGAGATGGGAGCTGGTTCTAATGTTAATGTCATCCAGGTTTATGAACATTTGATAGGGGGTGTTGTGGGCATTATGGTATGGTGGAGGCTGTTTATGTCATGAAAACTCAATGGACGGATGTATTTTGGTCACTACACATCATCTTATATAGATATTGATAAAAAGTTCCAATGGAAAGTTGTGTAATGTTGTGACAGTGGCTGAATCTACCTTGTTGTTGAAGGAAAGAACACAGAGTGAATAATAAGCCCGAGGCATAATACGGCTGAAAATATGGCCCAGGATGTTTTCTTCTGCCAGGTGATTCACCTGGTGGAGAGAAAAAAGAAGGAGAATTCTAGAAGAATGGAGATACATAGAAATTCTGAGGTTAAAAGAAAGAGGAAGGAGGGTAAAGTAGAGATACTGCAGTATTAATATAGAGAGAGATATTGTAGTATTATCATAGAGACACTGTAGTATTTTAATAAAGAGAGATACTGTATATTATATAAGCGATATTGTAGTATTAAAGTAGAGCTACTGCAGTATTATAATAGAGAGAGATACTGTAGTATTATAATAGAGAGAGATACTGTAGTATTATCATAGAGAGAGTTACTGTATATTATAATAGAGATACTGCAGTATTATAATAGAGGGAGAGACGTCTCACACCTGATCTGTTTCACCTGTCCTTGTGCTTGTCTCCACCCCCCTCCAGGTGTCGCCCATCTTCCCCACTTATCCCCTGGGTATTTATACCTGTGTTTTCTGTCTGTCTGTGCCAGTTCGCCTTGTTTGTTCAAGCCTACCAGCGTTTTGTGTCTCAGCTCCTGCTTTTTACAGTCTCTCTTTTCTCGCCCTCCTGGTTTTGGCCCCCACCTGTCCTGACTCCGAGCCCGTCTGCCTGACCATTCTGCCTGCCACCTGACCCTGAGCCTGCCTGTTGTCCTGTACCTTGGCCTCTACTCTGGATTACCGACCCCTGCCTGACCTGACCCTGGGCCTGCCTGCCGTCATGGACCTTGGCCCAACTACTCAGGATGATCGACCCCTGCCTGCCTTGACCTGTCTTTTGCCTGCCCCTGTTGTTACAATAAACATTGTTACTTCACACAGTCTGCACTTGGGTCTGATATACTGCAGTATTATAATATAGAGAGATACTGTAGTATCTCTCTCTATTGTAATACTACAGTATCTCTCTATATTATAATACTGCAGTATATCAGATATGTAATATCATATCAGTATTACAATAGAGAGAGATACTACAGTATTATAATAGAGAGAGATACCACAGTATTGTAATAGAAAGAGATACTGCAGTATTATAATAGAGAGAGATACTACAGTATTATAATAGAGAGAGATACTACAGTATTATAATAGAGATATTGTAGTATTATAATAGAGAGAGATACTGCAGTATTATAATAGAGAGAGATACTACAGTATTATAATAGAGATGCTGTAGTATTATAATAGAGATACTGCAGTTTTATAATAGAGAGAGATARTGTAGTATTATAATAGAGATACTGTGTTGTTATAATAGAGAGAGATACTGCAGTTTTATAATAGAGAGAGATACTGTAGTATTATAATAGAGATGCTGTAGTATTATAATAGAGATACTGCAGTTTTATAATAGAGAGAGATACTGTAGTATTATAATAGATAGAGATACTACAGTATTATAATAGAGATACTGTAGTATTATAATAGAGAGAGATACTGTAGTATTATAATAGAGATAATGTAGTATTATAATAGAGATATTGCAGTATTATAATATGGATACTGTAGTATTATAATAGAGATACTGTTGTATTATAATATAGAGAGATACTGCAGTATTATAATAGAGATACTGTATATTATAATAGATAGAGATACTGCAGTATTATAATAGAGAGAGATACTGCAATATTATAATAGAGATACTKCAGTATTATAATAGAGATACAGTAGTATTATAATAAGGATAATGTAGTATTATAATAGAGAGAGATAGTGTAGTATTATAACAGAGATACAGCAGTATTATAATAGAGAGAGCTACTGTAGTATTATAATAGATAGAGATACTGTCTATTATAATAGAGAGAGCCATGTGAATTAATTATCATCCCACTCTCCTGCTGTGTTCTGATAGCCTGTGTAATATGCAGGCTCACTCTCTCCAAAGAGAGAGAGATATTTGATCCATCATTACTCCATCTGTTCTACTCGTCCTGTCTGGCCACTGCCTGTAGGTAATACTTTATCTATTCATTACTCCTCTGTCTGTCTGTCTGGCCCACTAACCTGTAAGGTTAACATTTATCTATCATTACTCTCTGTCTGTCTTCTGTCTGCCGCACTTGACCTGTAGGTTAATACATTTATCTCATCATTCTACCTCTGTCTGCTGTCTGGCCCACTAACGCTGTAGGTTAATACATCTATCCATCATCACTCCTTCTGCTCTGTCTGTCTGTCTGGCCCACTGACCTGTAGGTATTGAGATAATTGTGTTATTGACCAAATACTTATTTCCACCATAACTTTGCAATAAATTTTCAAAATCCTACAATGTGATTTTGGTGGAAGTTAAGTTTGTCGAAGTGTATGGTGTCCTATGATGAAAATTACAGGCCTCTCTCATCTTTTTAAGTGGGAGAACTTGCACAATTGGTTGGCTGACTAAATACTTTTTTTGCCCCACTGTAGATACTTTTGTACTGTTTCCTCCAGCATCTTCACAAGGTCCTTTGCTGTTGCTCGCTGGATTATTTGCACGTGTTTCGCAAATGAAAGCCATGACATCATTTTCTGGAATTTTCCAAGCTGTTTAAAGGCACAGTCAACTAGTGTATGTAAAACTTCTGACCCACTGGAATTGTGATACAGTGAATTATAAGTGTGAAATTCCTTGTGTCATGCACAAAGTAATGTCCTACCGACTTTGGCCAAAACTGTAGTTGTGTTAATAAGAAAATTTGTGGAGTGGTTGAAAAACGCCGTTTTAATGACTCAACTAATTGTATGTAAACTTACGATTTCAACTGTATACACACAAACACACACACACACACAGAGAGCGAGGCAGGCAGGCGCGCTCTTAGGCCCGGTGGGGGGAGTCAGGGATGCAGATGTGACTCAGGGGGATGATTGATCCGAGAAAGGAGAGGAGAGATAATCCCCTTGACATCTTGTTATCTGTATTATTTTAAGTTATGTTAATATTGTAAATTCATCACTTAATTGCTCAAGTACGCTTTGGAAAATATGTACATTGGCACGTGCATGCCAATAAAGCTATTTGAATTGAATTGAGAGAGAAAGAAGGAGAGGAGAAAGAGACAGAGAGACAGACAGAGACTACAGGGAGAAAGAGGAAGGGGTGGGCGAAATAGAGAGGGAGAGAAAGAGAAAGAGAAAGAGAAAGAGAAGAGACAGAGACAGAGACAGAGACAGAGACAAGACAGAGACAGAACAGAGACAGAGACAGGACAGGGACAGAGACAGGGACAGGACAGAGACAGAGACAGAGACAGACGACAGAGACAGAGACAGAGACAGAGACAGAGACAGAGACAGAGACAGAGACAAGATTAGGAGACAGAGACAGGACGGGAGAGACAGATGGCAGAGAGACAGAGAGCAGGCAGAGAGACAGAGAGACAGAGAGACAGTAGACAGATAGATAGATAGATAGCTAGATAGGATAGATAGATAGGATAGATGATACGATAGATGATAGATTACGATAGATAGATAGATAGACTAGATAGATAGTATAGATAGATGATAGAGTAGATAGTTAGATAGTGGCAGGCCTCTGAGCATCCTCTCTGAACCTGTCTGTAGCCTATGGCT
>NC_036856.1:36002016-36007940 GCF_002910315.2 Salvelinus sp. IW2-2015 | reverse complement strand
TAGAAAGAAATGTATGACCATCACTTAAGAAATGAGTTTCTCTAAACTCCAGGTCAATAAAATCACTGTGATGGATGATGACGTGATGGAGAGAAAGAGGAGATGAGAGAAGGAGACATGTTCTATAAGTTGTTTTCCTCTCCGCTTTGTTCTACCATTGAGTGTCAGTATAATCATGCTAATCGTATCTGCACGCCCAAATGTCACACAGCGACACACACACGCACACACACGCACGACTGCGATACGCCACATGAATCACCGAGAAAGCTCAGCCTTAGTCTTCAGAGAGAAGAGATCTATGTGCAGGCTTCAAATGATATCTTGAAATGCAAGATGGCTTATGAAGAGCAACTTTAGCAAGCGAGGCCTGCGACACCCCACACGTAATTATAAGCATGTTTGAGGAGCTGGGATGTGAAAAAAAACAAGCCTACCCGTCGAGCCGACAATTGTGTGACTGAGCGAAAACTAACATTCCTTGTGCAGCTGACGAGTTCAGCAAGATGTTGTGACGCATCTGGGCAAGTAAGGTAGGTGGTATTAGGACGCCTAGTCTATCAAGGTGCACAACCAGCGAGAGCGAGGCAGTTCAAGGCATGGCATGTTGATCTCAACAGTCACTTCCATGGTGTAGTGTGCGATGTTTAAAAAGCGATATAGTTAAATTGACGAACCGTGTGTGGACCTGTGGAGTTGTCGCGATAGCAACTGCGCGCCACGACACCTTGTGTGTGGGGGGGGGCATCAACATTAGGAAAACTGTATCCTATGAGTTTAGAAGGTTGTTACATCTATATCAGCGCAGATATTGCATAGCAAAGAGCAGAAACCTCTTTATCTCATATGAACATTGCTCGTATTATGATTCCGCCTTCGTGGAAATAAACTCGAACTGCACGAAACTCTGATCGTTAGCTAGGCATGCCACATATGCTTCTTATGAAGCTGAATGTTCGTACGCAATACAACGGACCACTACAAACATAAAGGTGAAGTAGGCGAAGAACAGAGGTCTACTGTAAATAAGCGACAGCAAATGACTCAGGAAATGAGCACGCGTTCGCCGCGAAAGGTGTAGATGATTGTTCATCACCCAGAGTAGACTTCAGTCCTTGTTGAGGTCGCATACCATCCCTTCACTGGCCATCACTCACTGTTCTGCAAGATCCACAACCTACAGTTGAAGCTCCAAAATCTCATTGGACGACCGCATCGAGCACAACGAATGAATGTTTTTGGCACTGACTCCGCACTTTGAATTTGAAATGATCAACTGACTATCACGTTAACTTCAGATGACGTCAGCTAATTGACGTATTTTCAATCCATGTCTATCGGCGTGAATGTTTCGAAACACGTACAGCGAGCGTGTGTTGTGCATAGTCTCCCATTTTAGGGGAGATTTAGGACATGAATTCAGCTCACTGTGATATTCAAAGTACGTAACCAAACATAAGTCTTTTTTTCCCCAAGATATCACGAACCCATCACACAAAAGATGACGTTACATTCTTAAAGGTGTGGACCCTGCGTGACGAAATAGTATTCGATGACATTTGCTGATGTTTTTTTTTACTCTGAGTTGTTGTGTGCCCAATAATGCAATGTGTGAACCCATATAGAGAGTATAGTTATACAGAGCGTTATATTAGATTTTTATCTTATTCGTGAGGTCAATTTAGGAGTCAATCCTAATCTATTGTACAAACACAATTACCAAGAGATTTACGCTATTAACTCATCCTACAATAAATCAGCGGACACTCCTCTTCAACATCGATTGCTGGGACATTTAATTCTCTTGACACGAGGTGTAAATAATGATCGGGTTTGTAGGAAAAGTTACAGAACCAATGCCACAGAATGATGTATCTATTACCCTCTACCTCTGCTTCCCTCTGAAAGGGAGAAAGTTAATATATGTGAGAAGCCTCATAAAAAAATAAAATAAATCTCCAGCTCTTCCCATCTTCCCCTTCCTCTGTCCTTCCTTCCTCGTCCTTCCTTCCTCTGTCCTTCCTTCCTCTGTCCTTCCTCTCTGTCTTCCTTCCTGTCCTTCCTTCCCCTGTCCTTCCTTCCCCTGTCCTTCCTTCCCCTGTCCTTCCTTCCCCTGTCTTCCTCCCTCTGTCTGTTCCTTCCTTCTCTGTCTGTCCTTCCTCCTCTGTCGTCCTTCCTTCTCTGTCTGTTCTTCCTTCCTCTGTCTGTCTGTCTGTCTGTCTCTGTGTCTGTGTGTCTGTCCTTCCTCTGTCTGTCTGTCCTCTGGCTGCTGTCTGTCTGTGTGTCTGTCCTCTGTCTGTCTGTCGTCCTCTGTCTGTCTGCTTCCTTCCTTCCTCTGTCTGTCCTTCCTTCCTTCCTCTGTCTGTCTGTCCTTCCTTCCTCTGTCTGTCTGTCTGTCCTTCCTTCCTTCCTCTGTATGTCTGTCCTTCCTTCCTCTGTCTGTCTGTCCTTCCCTGCTCAACCATGGCAGGGTGGATGGAGGTTGAGCATATGCGTTTTTTGAGTGTTTTATGTGTTTTTTGGCATTGTGGTTTCTTGACGCATACGGGGGTCGGAGGCTCGCAACTCACGAAGCTTCTCTGAAGCTCTATTTCATGTATCTGCCAGTGTGTGTGTTTTGAGAGTGTCTGTTTCACTGTGTATCGCCAACAGCAGTCACAGCCCAGTGACTGCATCATGAACAGGTCAGATGTCATAGAGTTGGAATGACCTGGGATGTTCTCGTAGCAATGTCTAAGGTGTACAAGTGATATGTATGTGTGTGTGTGTTTCCTTTATTTGCCTAGACTGGGCTGATGTTTTCCTTCCTTGCTCACCACAGTCCCTCTCCTTTCCCCTTAGCACCCTCGCTAGCCAACACAAATCATGTCTTGACAGTGTGCTAGCTAGGCTGCACTAGGCTAAAATTCAACTAGGGCATCCAGCAGGGCCAGACCATGAAATGCTATGCTAGGCTATCGTAGGCCAGGGAATGCTGTGCCAGGCTATCGTAGACCAGGGGATGCTATGCTAGGCTATTGTTGGCCAGGGAATGCTATGCTAGGCTATCGTAGGCTAGGGAATGCTATGCTAGGCTAACATAGGCCAGGAAATGCTACAATATGCATGCGTGTACTAAGCAAGGCCAGAGAAAGTTATATACTGTGCTAATCTATGGATGGGGAATGTCTTGCAGGCTAAGTCACAGTAGGTTTAGTGTTTGCAATGCAAGCACAAGTGTTACGAAGCAGTCCATGCTCCTCTGTAGGGTGGATCAACTCTTCTCCTAATCATCTGCGGCCATAAGTCCATAACTGGCCTCACAGTGCGTGAGGGAGTGCTAAAGCACAAAGGCCCTGAAACTAGTGCCAGACATGATCTCGCACCATACTCTGTAACTGGACGAGTAGGACACTACTACTCACCTCTCTCTCTCCTCTGTCTTTATGATGGAGTCTGTTGCGCTTCAGAAAGAGAGAGGACATTAGGCCAGAACTGTGCTAGCTTCTTCTGAAGTAGAAAGGCAGATCTTTAGCGGTTGTTGATATGGAAGGAGAGTTCTGTTAGCTTTGGCCTGTGAGGTGGTTTGAGCTGAGCCTTCAGACACAGTGTGAGTGCCTTGTTACACTGTTTTTAAACACACTCTCTGGGACATTTTGATCTGAATGACTCTATGTGGAAAAATCGCTTTCTTGTACAAAGTACAAGCCTAGATGCCATTTCTGCTCTCTTTCGGCCTCTCATTCCTCCTCTGTCTCTTTCCCTCCATCCATCTTAAGCCACCTCTCATTCACCTCTAACACACATACTCTCTTTACAGTGAAGGCCTCAGTATGAGGTTGGTGTGTTATCAGCATGTGACTCTGGTTGGTGCTGCCAGGTCCCCTGGCTGGCTGGCATTGGACCTAACTAGAGGCTGGACGAGGTCTTTCCTGTCCAGGAGGTGTGGGAGAGACACTGGGCGCAGGGCACCCTAGCCTGGCAGGCCCTAGTCATTTGTGGGCCAAAGCGGGTTGGAGAGGGCAGTTAAGTCAGGACCATGAGGTCCTGAGGTCAGGGGTCAAGAGAGAGTGACCCATAATGTCAAACTCATGCACTTGTTCAGGCTTAGTTAGTGAGCGCACATGCTGAAACACATCTTATCAGTCAGTAGCATAGGAAGGCGTCTTAACCCTGTTTAACCCTGTTACTGTCAGCAGACACACCTTATTTAAAATTATTGGTCTTCAAAATATTATACACCACTCCTCGTAAAACTGCCACGCAATCTCATTATCTGTGCATTCCAAGATTGTTATCTCATCCCCATGAGGTGGGAGGTTCCTTTGGCCTCTCGATGATTTATCAGCTTAATGGAAGAGCTCAGCTATTTGGCTTTGAACTTCTATTGGAACAGTTTCACCTCAGTTCCACTTGAATGTCATGTTTTTATTGCCATCCACTGCAAGTGAGCTTGGCAGTGTCCTAAGGTCTGGGAGTTCAGTTGTTACACATTGATAGCTGCGGTGGAAAAGTTTAACGTTATCAAATAGTTTTACATTATTAGTTAGGGCATGCAGCAGGAGGTTGTATAAGGTCCTCTTCTGTTCAATCCCTTATCCTGACATGAAAGGGATATTTCTGAGCATGTTATCCCTAACGGCCTGTAGGTTGTCTAGTAAACGAGCACTTTAGCAGAGGATTTTATTTTTATTTGACCTTTATTTWACKAGGCAATCCAGTTAAGAACAAATTCTTATTTTCAGTGACGGCCTAGGAACAGTGGATTAATTGCCTTGTTCAGGGGCAGAACGACAGATTTTTACCTTGTCAGCTCGGGGATTAGATCTTGCAACCTTTCGGTTACTAGTCCAACGCTCTAACCGCTAGGCTACCTGCTGCCCTTCTGTAATGACCACACTCATTACAGAAGCCCTGACCTGTAACCTCAGCCGCTGTATCATGTGTCCTTCTTGAGAGCACTGCCTCTCATTCCAGATCACTGACTGTATTATATACCAAACTTGAGACTTAATGGACTGTATATATGAAACTGTATGAAGCGAGGGAGCGGGGGCTTTGTGATCCATCCGGAGAGATGGATGAGCACGGGGAATGTCAGAAGGAGATGTGAGCTCTCCCTCCTTTCTCTCTCTCTTTCCATTCTCCACTTGTCGTCCTGTTGCGAGCAGTACTTTTCTCTTTGAAGCTCAAAGCTTTGCACTGGCGCAGAGGCAATGTTCACCTTGCAGTTTCTAACATCTTCAGAAGGAAGAGATCAGACACAGGCGCCACTGCTTTCACTCTCCCATCAGCCACTGCAGCAAAGCAGCCTGACGACAACTCACAATGTGCTATTTTTGGACAGGAATCAGAGAAGTACCCGGTTCATCTCGGTGTGTGTGTACCTTATAGGATGTCCAAAAGGACTGTTTTAAGTGAGTTTTAACCCTGTTTTTAAGTGAATTTACATGAGATCATTTTCAGTTGAAATTCAGTTGTCTCTAAATGAAAGAAAACGATACTAGTACAGTTTRAGGATACATTTTTTTCTTGTTGATTGAATCTTTGTTTCTGGTTTAAATGATTTTTCCTTGTACACATTATTTCTCAGTTGGATACTTTACCATAAGCATGTGTAGCTGCTGAGAGACGTGGAGAGAGAGAGATGTTGAGAGAGAGTTTGTAATAAAACACCGGCCTCCACTGTTGTCATTGTTCTCACCCATCCTCTCTCCATCCATCCATCCCTCTCTCTCCCTCACATGTGGAAAGCATTATATACTGTCTACAGGAGCATAGCAGTGAGGGTAGTAGCAAACTGTGGATCTGGGAGGCTGGGACAGGTCTGGKATCAGTGTAGGGGATCTTCTCTGTGCTGGGTGACCCAGCCTCTCTAGGGCCTCGCCCCGGTTTGCATAAAAGGGGGTTTGTTATGACAGAACCGCACACTCCGTCAGGCCTTT
>NC_036856.1:35998388-36001414 GCF_002910315.2 Salvelinus sp. IW2-2015 | reverse complement strand
CTCCTCGATAGAGGGGGAGGCAGGGGGAAGAGGGGGAGGCAGGGGAGGGGGGGCAGGGGGAGGGTTCCACAAAGTAGAAGGGTGGGCTAGTCTCGGCTACACGCCTGTTATTTTTAGTTTTGATGCTGAGCCCTCTTGTTTTGTTTTTGGGTTCTTGGCATTTGCTATCCTCGTCTTCTCTTGCTCTCTCTCTAGAGGAAGAGCTAACCTCCAGTCTACTACAATTTGCCCTGCATGGGTATGATGTAGCTTGGTTATGTTTTTGCTGTTATTGTATTTTAAGGAGAACATTTTGATTGTTTTGGGAGTGCCTGCCTGGATTGCTACTCAATGCATTCTACCGCTCTTCCTGCTGTGTGATTTAACACCGTGGTTTATAAGGCTATCTCCATGTTGAGAAGTCATCATGTGTCGTCAGAGTGGAGTGACGGATCTTTGTGTCTGAGGCCTTGTTATGGTGTGGCTTACGTTTTAGGAGCTTCCAATGTTTAGGCCATGCTCCACCGCAGTTACCGACACTCTCTGCACACACACACTGTCCTGAGAGCCTCTCAATGAAGGAAGAGGAGGTGTAGATTTACCGATGTAGCCCGAGGGTTTGGTTCGTTAGTAAGATTAACCAAATTAAATTCCCTCTGTCTGGTTCTAAATACAGCAGCCATTGGCAGACAGGCAGGGATCCTAAGCCATTTAATTAGACAACCGCCTCTGTCTGTGTTGCTGAATTGAAATGGAGAAGTATTAATTAGCTAGCATTTGTTTCTCTGAGGTTATTTAATGTGCCATTGTGGATAGAGGTATTAATATGGATCGTTTCTTCCTCAAGCTCGCATTACTCCCAAGATATCTGCAAATCAAATTTTCTTTGTCACATGCGTGTCATGGGTTGGTTAGGTAGAGTTTAGATTTGAAGTCTGGTTGTTGGTGTGTTGCTGAGGGAAAGGCATCTCTTTTAGTGTGTGTTTTTGGGGGAGATGCGATTTCTATTTGTTGCTAAAAACAGAGTTGTGTTCCCCCAGGTGCATGGCTCAATCCTACTTTATAGCCGTCAGAAAAATTGAAGGGATGGGGGGAAGAAACTCACATCAGAGGCAGAGCTAGGATGCCTCACTTGGCTCCAGCCCTTTGTAGTCCAATGAGCGGAGCAGCTCTGAGAGTGGGGAGGGAAGGAGGGGAGAGCCGCAGTGTACCTGCAGCAGGATGCAGCAGCTCTGAGAGTGGGGAGGGAAGGAGGGGAGAGCCACAGTGTACCTGCAGCAGGATGCAGCAGCTCTGAGAGTGGGGAGGGAAGGAGGGGAGAGCCACAGTGTACCTGCAGCAGGGTGCAGCAGCTCTGAGAGTTTGGAGGGAAGGAGGGGAGAGCCGCAGTGTACCTGCAGCAGGATGCAGCAGCTCTGAGAGTGGGGAGGGAAGGAGTGTGCAGCAGTGTACCTGCAGCAGCTGCCTCCACCCATCTCAGCTTCCTAAAGCTCGTCCTTTCATCTGCTGCTGTTTGTACCCTGCTTGGCTCCTGTCTCTCCTGCCAGCCTCTGGGCTCCCACGCACTCCAACCCCTCCCCCACTCCGCAGAGCACACGTAAAAAATATACTCACATATATACACACACGTTCACGTGCGATATGGAGGAACTTAATTAAGCACGTAAGCAATGCGTCCATTTTTCCGTCACCCTTTCAGGTGCCAGACCGCCAGACAGTGGCCGGGTCCGAATACCCATACTAGCGTACTAAATGGTATGCGAAATAATAACATTTTATAGTATGTGACATTTTGAAAATAGTACTCCAAATGCGCCATCTAATGCAYACTTGAGTTGACTCCCGCCATTCATTCATTTTGGTACAGCGTGTCTGATTATCAGCTGTTGTCAAACACACAAATTCTACTAGATCAAATGCCAAAATGATTATGCAGTTTTAAGTATGTAGTACGCTAGTATGGTATTCGGACTCGACCAGAGGGTGGTGTAGTCAGCCCAACGCACGCTTCAGGACATCCACAGSACCCGGTGTCACCTCAGCCTCCCGAGCCACAGACCGTTCATCCTGCTACCATCTAGAAGGCGTAGACAGTACAGGTGGATCAAAGCTGAGAYTGAGAGACTGTTAAACAGCTTCTATCTCCAGGCATCAGCCTGTTAAACTGTCATCACTAGCCGGCTACCACACAGTGTCTCCAGTATCTCAGAAACGGCTGCCCTCCTGGGCTTTTCACAATAGTGTCTAGGGTTTACAGAGAATGGTGCGACCAACAAAACACTTCCAGTAAGCGGCATTCCTGTGGGTGAAAACAGCTCGTTGATGAGAGAGGTCGAAGGAAAAGTGGGCTCTAGTGGGCACATGATCACCAACACTGGACAATTGAGGAGTGGAAAAACTCTGCCTGGTCTGACAAATCCCGGTTCCTGTTGCGTCATGCTGATGGCAGTGTCAGGATTTGGCGTAAGCAGCATGAGTCCATGGACCCATCCTGACTGGTGTCAACGATACAGGCTGGTGATGGTGCTGTAATGATGTGGGAAATGTTTTCTCGGCACACTTTAGGTCCCTTGATAGCAATTGAGCAACAAACATTGTAGAATCCATGCATCAAATAATGAAGTCTGTTTTTGAGGCAAAGGGCCACTCCCTCTCTCACCAGTCCAATCCAAAATGACCGTGGCTCAAGGCTCCGAACTGAATTTATGTTTATTCCCACCTCAACCTCCCCTCACTTCACACCCTTCTAATGAAAACGATTCATAGTCTGTGTCCGTTCCCCATCCCCAGCCTGAATGATTTGAGAGGAATCTCTATTTTCTGGCTGTGTTGTGTCACCTGTTTTTACACTGGAGGTTCCTGTTTTAAAGAGCTGCTCCATTAAGAAGAAAGTCGCTTGAAAATAAAATGGGCTCTTTGGTGGTTTACTGCATCTCGAAGAAGACCAGGCTAGAGAGACACTAAGAGAAGACCAGGCTGGAGAGACACTAAGAGAAGACCAGGCTAGAGAGACACTAAGAGAAGACCAGGCTGGAGAGACACTAAGA
>NC_036856.1:35987422-35998363 GCF_002910315.2 Salvelinus sp. IW2-2015 | reverse complement strand
AGAGACCAGGCTGAGAGACAACTAAGAGAAGGACCAGGCTGGAGAGACACTAAGAGAAGACCAGGCTGGAGACACTAGAAGAGACAACGTATATTTGTTGTCCTTGTGATTTATGATTGTCAAGTGCATTGTGTGAATGAGGCCGTGGGTGGCTTTGTCATTCAAGAGACCGCCCTAAGCTTTGATTAGTTAAAATAGCTACCTATATACAACTTTGTTCCATTAATTTGTTTATACTTCAACTAGCTTCAAGTATGAAACCATACCCTGGTAGGATCCTGAAGTGTGGGTGTGCCTGTAGTCTGTCTCCCAATGGACTCTCTGGGTCAGGGGAGCCAGGGTGAGCCGTATTGGATTCCAGTTGGAGGCATTCCTCCCTGCCCAGGTCTTAGCTGTGAAAGCCACCGCGCCACGTCCAAAAACAAATAGCCTGTGTAATACATGCTATACCATTTCTAGGTTGGCTTTTAAGTTTTCCAAATAACGCTGTGGGTAAAATGTGCAGCATTGTTGGCTGTGTGTGTCTGTGTTTGTTTTCCATGTTTAACTAACACATACCTGTCAGTGTGGACCTGAGCCTACCTCTTTAACTTCTGTAGAGACTGAACCAGCTCAGAAAAGCCTCTTCTTTACCTGATTCCCCTGCCAGACAGCTTTCCAGGTTTTCTTCTCTGTTTAGGAACCAGGAACCAAGCTCAGCGTGACAAGTCTCCTCTTGATTGTGGAGGTACATGAATCACACAATAAAATGGAGTGAACTCCGGGTTAGTGAGGCAGGCGGAGTGAGGCATGCTGGGTAGTTGGTGCCCATCTGCTCTGGAATGTGTCTACAATAGGTGTGGGACAGGACAGCTGTGTGGTGTGAGTGTGCATGTGGAACATGGCAGTAGAGAAGCTTAAACACCTGACTAGAGGTCGACCGATTTTATGTTTTTCAACGCCGATACCGATTATTGGAGGACCAAAAAAAGCGATACCATAATCGGTCGATATTTATTTATTTGTAATAATGACATTACAACAATACTGAATGAACACTTTTTTTAACTTAATTATACATCAATAAAATCAATTTAGCCTCAAATAAATAATGAAACATGTTCAATTTGGTTTAAATAATGCAAAAAAACAAAGTGTTGGAGAAGAAAGTATAAAGTGCCAATATGTGCCATGTAAGAAAGCCTAACGTTTAAGTCTTTGCTCAGAACATGAGAAATATGAAAGCGTGGTTCCTTTTAACATGAGTCTTCAATATTCCCAGGTAAGAAGTTTTTAGGTTGTAGTTATATAGGAATTAAAGGACTTATTTCTCTCTATACCATTTGTATTTCATTAACCTTTGACTATTGGATTTTCTTATAGGCACTTTAGTATTGCCAGTGTAACAGTATTAGCTTCCATCCCTCTCCTCGCCGCAACCTGGGCTCGAACCAGGGACACATCGCAAACAGCCACCCTTGAAGCAGCGTTACCCATGCAGAGCAAGGGAACAACTACTCCAAGTCTCAGAGCGAGTGACGTTTGAAACGCTATTAGCGCGCACCCCGCTAACTAGCTAGCCATTTCAAATCGGTTACACCAGCCTAATCACGGGAGTTGATAGGCTTGAAGTCATAAACAGCGCAATGCTTGAAGCACAGCGAAGAGCTGCTGGCAAAACGCAAGGAAAGGCTGTTTAATGAATGCTACGAGCATGCTGGTGCCTACCACCGCTCAGACTGCTCTATCAAATCATAGACTTAATTATAACATAATAACACACAGAATACGAGCCTTAGTTCATTAATATGTCGAATCCGGAAACTATTATCTCGAAAACAAAACGTTTATTCTTTCTTTGAAATACGGAACCGTTCCGTATTTTTATCTAACGGTTGCATCCATAGTCTAATATTCCTTACATGCACAACCTTCAATGTTATGTCTTAATTACGTAAAATTCTGGCAAATTAGGCGGCCCAAACTGTTGCATATACCCTGACTCTGCGTGTAATGAACGCAAGAGAAGTGAAACAATTTCACCTGGTTAATATTGCCTGCTAACCTGGAATTCTTTTAGCTAAAATATGCAGGTTTAAAATATATACTTCTGTGTATTGATTTTTAAGAAAGGCATTGGTGTTTATGGTTAGGTATACCTTGGAGAAACGATACGCACCGCATCGATTATATGCAACGCAGGACACACTAGATAAACTAGTAATATCATCAACCAGGTGTAGTTAACTAGTGATTATGATTGATTGTTATAAGATAAGTTTAATGCTAGCTAGCAACTTACATTGGCTTCTACTGCATTCGCGTAACAGGCAGGCTTCTCGTGGAGTGCAATGAACTGACTTGCCTAGTTAAGTTCTAATTGCACACCATCCCGGATCCGGGAGCACCCCCATCAGTAAAAAAGCTGACTAGCATAAGCCTAGCATAGCGTCACAAGTAAAATCTAGCATCTAAAATATCATTAAATCACAGTCCAAGACACCAGCTGAAAGATACACATCTTGTGAATCCAACCATCATTTCTGATTTTTTAAAATGTTTTACAGGAAAGACACAATATGTAAATCTATTAGCTAACCACGATAGCAAAAGACAACAACTTTTTTTTCTCCACCATTTTTTTCCGCATGGGCAGCTATCACAATTTCGACCAATAAAAGATATATATAGCCACTAACCAAGAAACAACTTCATCAGATAACAGTCTGATAACATATTTATTGTATAGCATATGTTTTGTTGGAAAAATGTGCATATTTCAGGTATAAATCATAGTTTACCATGCAGCCACCATCACAACTCAAAGCAACTAGAATAACTACAGAGACCAACGTGAATTACCTAAATACTCATCATAAAACATTATGAAAAATACACAGCGTACAGCAAATGAAAGCAAAGATCTTGTGAATCAGCCAATATTTCAGATTTTAAGTGTTTTACAGCGAAAACACAATATAGCATTATATTAGCTTACTACAATAGCGAACCACACAACAGCATTGATTCAAGCCAACAATAGCGATAACGAATAAACCAGCAAAAGATATTAATTTTTCACTAACCTTCTCAAACTTCTTCAGATGACAGTCCTATAACATCATATTACACAATACATATAGAGTTTGTTCGAAAATGTGCATATTTAGCGGCACAAATCGTGGTTAAGAGAAGACCAGGCTGGAGACACTAAGAGAAGACCAGGCTGGAGACACTAAGAGAAGACCAGGCTGGAGACACTAAGAGAAGACCAGGCTGGAGAGACACTAAGAGAAGACCAGGCTGGAGAGACACTAAGAGAAGACCAGGCTGGAGACACTAAGAGAAGACCAGGCTGGAGACACTAAGAGACAACGTAGTTATTTGTTGTCCTTGTGATTTATGATTGTCAAGTGCATTTTGGTGAATGAGGCCGTGGGTGGCTTTGGTCATTCAAGAGACCGCCCTAAGCTTTGATTAGTTAAAATAGCTACCTATATACAACTTTGTTCCATTAATTTGTTTATACTTCAACTAGCTTCAAGTATGAAACCATACCCTGGTAGGATCCTGAAGTGTGGGTGTGCCTGTAGTCTGTCTCCCAATGGACTCTCTGGGTCAGGGGAGCCAGGGTGAGCCGTATTGGATTCCAGTTGGAGGCATTCCTCCCTGCCCAGGTCTTAGCTGTGAAAGCCACCGCGCCACGTCCAAAAACAAATAGCCTGTGCTAATACATGCTATACCATTTCTAGGTTGGCTTTAAGTTTTCCAAATAACGCTGTGGGTAAAATGTGCAGCATGTTGGCTGTGTGTGTCTGTGTTTGTTTCCCATGTTTAACTAACACATACCTGTCAGTGTGGACCTGAGCCTACCTCTTTAACTTCTGTAGAGACTGAAACCAGCTCAGAAAAGCCTCTTCTTTACCTGATCCCCCTGCCAGACAGCTTTCCAGGGTTTYCTTCTCTGTTTAGGAACCCAGGAACCAAGCTCAGCGTGACAAGTCTCCTCTTGATTGTGGGAGGTMCCATGAATCACACAATAAAATGGAGTGAACTCCGGGTTAGTGAGGCAGGCGGAGTGAGGCATGCTGGGTAGTTGGTGCCCATCTGCTCTGGAATGTGTCCTACAATAGGTGTGGACAGGACAGCTGTGTGGTGTGAGTGTGCATGTGGAACATGGCAGTAGAGAAGCTTAAACACCTGACTAGAGGTCGACCGATTTATGTTTTTCAACGCCGATACCGRTTATTGGAGGACCAAAAAAAGACGATACCGATTAATCGGTCGATATTTATTTATTTGTAATAATGACAATTACAACAATACTGAATGAACACTTTTTTTAACTTAATATAATACATCAATAAAATCAATTTAGCCTCAAATAAATAATGAAACATGTTCAATTTGGTTTAAATAATGCAAAAACAAAGTGTTGGAGAAGAAAGTAAAAGTTCAATATGTGCCATGTAAGAAAGCTAACGTTTAAGTTCTTTGCTCAGAACATGAGAACATATGAAAGCTGGTGGTTCCTTTTAACATGAGTCTTCAATATTCCCAGGTAAGAAGTTTTAGGTTGTAGTTATTATAGGAATTAAAGGACTATTTCTCTCTATACCATTTGTATTTCATAACCTTTGACTATTGGATGTTCTTATAGGCACTTTAGTATTGCCAGTGTAACAGTATAGCTTCCATCCCTCTCCTCGCCGCAACCTGGGCTCGAACCAGGAACACATCGACAACAGCCACCCTTGAAGCAGCGTTACCCATGCAGAGCAAGGGGAACAACTACTCCAAGTCTCAGAGCGAGTGACGTTTGAAACGCTATTAGCGCGCACCCCGCTAACTAGCTAGCCATTTCAAATCGGTTACACCAGCCTAATCACGGGAGTTGATAGGCTTGAAGTCATAAACAGCGCAATGCTTGAAGCACAGCGAAGAGCTGCTGGCAAAACGCAGGAAAGTGCTGTTTGAATGAATGCTTACGACATGCTGGTGCCTACCACCGCTCAGACTGCTCATCAAATCATAGACTTAATTATAACATAATAACACACAGAAATACGAGCCTTAGTTCATTAATATGGTCGAATCCGGAAACTATCATCTCGAAAACAAAACGTTTATTCTTTCATTGAAATACGGAACCGTCCGTATTTTTATCTAACGGTTGCATCCATAGTCTAAATATTCCTGTTACATTGCACAACCTTCAATGTTATGTCTTAATTACGTAAAATTCTGGCAAATTAGGCGGCCAAACTGTTGCATATACACTGACTCTGCGTGCAATGAACGCAAGAGAAGTGAAACAATTTCACCTGGTTAATATTGCCATGCTAACCTGGATTTCTTTTAGCTAAATATGCAGGTTTAAAAATATATACTTCTGTGTATTGATTTTTAAGAAAGGCATTGATGTTTATGGTTAGGTATACCTTGGAGAAACGATACGCACCGCATCGATTATATGCAACGCAGGACACACTAGATAAACTAGTAATATCATCAACCAGGTGTAGTTAACTAGTGATTATGATTGATTGTTATAAGATAAGTTTAATGCTAGCTAGCAACTTACATTGGCTTCTACTGCATTCGCGTAACAGGCAGGCTTCTCGTGGAGTGCAATGTAACTGACTTGCCTAGTTAAGTTCTAATTGCACACCATCCCGATCCGGGAGCACCCCCATCAGTAAAAAAGCTGACTAGCATAGCCTAGCATAGCGTCACAAGAAATACTAGCATCTAAATATCATTAAATCACAAGTCCAAGACACCAGATGAAAGATACACATCTTGTGAATCCAGCCATCATTTCTGATTTTTAAAATGTTTTACAGGGAAGACACAATATGTAAATCTATTAGCTAACCACGATAGCAAAAAGACACAACTTTTTTTTCTCCACCATTTTTTTCCTGCATGGGCAGCTATCACAATTTCGACCAAATAAAGATATATATAGCCACTAACCAAGAAACAACTTCATCAGATAACAGTCTGATAACATATTTATTGTATAGCATATGTTTTGTTCGAAAAAATGTGCATATTTCAGGTATAATCATAGTTTACCATTGCAGCCACCATCACAACTCAAAGCAACTAGAATAACTACAGAGCACAACGTGAATTACCTAAATACTCATCATAAAACATTTATGAAAAATACACAGCGTACAGCAAATGAAGACAAAGATCTTGTGAATCCAGCCAATATTTCAGATTTCTTAAGTGTTTTACAGCGAAAACACAATATAGCATTATATTAGCTTACTACAATAGCGAACCACACAACAGCATTGATTCAAGCCAACAATAGCGATAACGAATAAACCAGCAAAAGATATTAATTTTTTCACTAACCTTCCAAACTTCTTCAGAGACAGTCCTATAACATCATATTACACAATACATATAGAGTTTGTTCGAAAATGTGCATATTTAGCGGCACAAATCGTGGTTATACAATGAGAAAAGTAGCCAAGCTGCCAACAATATGTCAGAAGAAATCTTGGGAGAGGCACCTAATCTAATCAGTAACTAATCATAAACTTGACTAAAAATAACAGGTTGGACAGCAAATGAAAGATACATTAGTTCTTAATGCAACCGCTGTATTAGATTTTTAAATTAACGTTACAGACATACAGCGTGCGTTACAGCGAGACCGTGCCAAAATTAATGGCGGAATAGGAGTTTTACATTTTTCAACAGAACAACGAATTAACATCATAAATAGTTCTTACTTTTGATGAGCTTCCATCAGAATCTTGGCAAGTTGTCCTTTGTCCAAAAGAATCGTTGCTCGGTTGTAGATTGTCGCCTTCAACTTTGAGATTAGCTGTAAACATTAGCCAGTGGCGAAGACGTGCCCAACTCACTATTGCGCAGCACAAAGAAAATTTCGAAAATCGCAATATACTCACATAAACTGAAATAACTCGGTTTAAAATAACTACGTTATGATGTTTCTAACACCTATATCGAATAAAATCAGAGCCGGATATATTAAGGGCTATAACGCGGAGCATTCTAGAACGCCATCCTGAGGTCTGCTTTGCGTCATGGCGAACGAAGGAAAGAGGGGACCTCACGTTCCGAGCCTATTTATAAGGCCTCAGATCTGCCTAGCAACTCCATTCCAATTCTCAACTATTTGCTGACATCCAGTGGAAGGCGTATGCAGTGCATCTCAACCAATAGAAGACAGGCAAATTAATAAACCGACCTCAGAACAGCCTGCATGATTTCAGACTTATCACTTCCTCACAGGAAATTGCTCTGTTCTGTTTAACTCACAGATATAATTCAAACGGTTTTAACACTAGAGAGTGTTTTCTATCCAATAGTAATAATAATATGCATATTGTACGAGCAAGAATTGAGTACGAGGCAGTTTAATTTGGGAACGAAATTTTGACAAAGTGTAAACAGCACCCCCTATTGAAGAAAAGGTTAAATAAAGATTAAATAAAGGTGTAAAAAAAAAAAAAAAAACGGTGTCCAAAATACCGATTTCCGATTGTTATGAAAACTTGAAATCGTCCCTAATTAAACGGCCATTCCGATTAATCGGTCAACCTCTACACCTGGACACATTAAGTCAAACATTTATTTAACATTTTTTACCTGGCACTAACTGCTGCGTGCGTGCGTTCAAAGTTTTCTTGAAGGCTTGTGGATTTTGTGTTAGTGTTAAGGTCATACAAGGACCTCTGTTATTCTCCCTGCCATGTTTGTACTTTAATGCTGTAGAATATGGGTTTGACCGAAGCCACTCCTCTTGGCCACAAAGACAAAATATTTTTTTAAAGCTAATTTCTTACAATTCTACACATTTTGACTTGGGTGGAGAGAAACATGTACACTTGTAAAGCTAGTTCCTGCAATTCTATATGTTTCGTCTACACATATTGTCATGGGGCAACAAAAAATAAAACAGTTTTTAAGCAAATTTCCTGCAATTCTACACATAATACCATTTACCAATGCCATTTTCTTCTGCTGAGTGACCCCAACATAACTATATAAATTTGCCCCATGTCATGACATGTTTACAACCTTTCATTCTCCCTAACTGTCTAGTTTATATTTTGGTGATACTTAGTTCTCAAAGATGATCTAATTTAAATATATACTTCATATGGGGTTTTAGTCATTTACTTTTACACTGAAACCTGTTGACTTGCCCGCCGCTGCTTGTATTAATATAGGGGAAACACTGGGTTTATGCCTGTGCTTTATGATTTGTAGAATATGATGTGTATCGTGCCTACGACCCAAAGTTTTGAATGGGTTCAAGTGGTTTTGCAGTCAGTCAGCTTGTAGGCAGCATTTGACCAACGGGGAAAGCACTGGTAAATGGTTGTAACATGGCAGGACTGATCTATTAGAGAGTAAAGGCGCCTGTAACCAATTATCTTCAATGGACAGGAGCAGGCAGGTTGATTTCTGAAGGCATAACACAATCTTATTACTGTAATTGACTTCACTTAGAAGCAATAGTATAATTCCAGGAAATGGTCCATTTAACAGTGAAATAACTCCACCAAGGGTCTTTACTTTGGAGGGGACCTAGGAGTTATTTTCTCATTCTTTTCATATCCATTTAAATGTAAAGGCAATGGCAGAGAAGCGTTGAAGGGTGTAGTAAAGTAAATAACACGACCTAACAAGACCGTGTCAACAAATGACTGGTAATGAAGCGAGACATTGACGTCACAGCAAAAGAAAACCTCTGAAATTAAGCAATCAGAATAAATCCATGTGTATTTGCATCGGTATGAAGAGAGTTTGGGCCTTATGTGATTTAGTTTTAAGCAGCAAGTCTTTCTAYAGCATACTAACCCTGTTTCTCTCTTCTCTCCCTGCAGAGAATCTTCAACTCATTTGTGTACACAGAAAAGACCTCAAACAGAGAGACCGAGGTACAGCAGGTGAGTCACTGGGTGCTCCTTCCTGTGTGTGTGCACCCGTGYGTGTGTGTGCATAGTATGTGTGTTTGTGATTGTCTGTGCTGCAGTAAACACACAACAATCATTAGAGGGAAAGAGGGCTTATTAAAATTCTACAGCTGCGCGCCTTATCGGCTTATAAGTTCTCTTCTGTTTTCCTCTATCCTCCACTATCCCCTCCACTATCCCCTCCTCTATCCCTCCACTATCCCCTCCACTATCCCCTCCACTATTCTCCCTCCTCTATCCCTCCACTTATCCCCTCCCTCTATCCCCTCCTCTATCCCTCCTCTATCCCCTCCTCTATCCCCTCCACTATCCCCTCCACTATCCCTCCTCTATCCCCTCCTCTATCCCCTCCACTATCCCCTCCACTAATCCCCTCCACTATCCCCTCCACTATTCCCTCCTCTATCCCCTCCACTATCCCCTCTATCGCCTTCAATGATCCCCTGCCTCTATCCCCTCCTCTATCCCCTCCTCTATCGCCTCCACTATCCCCTCCACTATCCCCCCTCTATCCCCTCCACTATTCCCTCCTCTATCCCCTCCTCTATCGCCTCCTCTATCCTCCCTCCACTATCCCCTCAGTCGCCTCCAATATCCCCTCCTCTATCCCCTCCTGCTATCGCCTCCACTATCCCCTCCTCTATCCCCTACTCTTATCCCCTCCTTCTATCCCCTCCTCTATCCCCTCCTCTACCCCCTCCTCTATCCCCTCCTTCTATCACCTTCTCTATCACCTCCACTATCCCCTCCACTATCCCCTCCTCTAATCCCCTCCACTATCCCCTCCTCTATCCCCTCCACGTATCCCCTCCTCTATTCCCTCACTATCCCCTCCTTCTATCCCCTCCTCTATCCCCTCCTCTATCCCCTCCCACTATCCCCTCCACTATCACCTCCTCTATCCCCTCCACTATCCCCTCCACTATCCCCTCCACTATCCCCTCCACTATCCCCTCCTCTATCCCCTCCTCTATCGCCTCCTCTATCCCCTCCACTATCCCTCCACTATCCCTCTATCGCCTCCAATATCCCCTCCCTCCACATCCCCTCCACATCACCTCCTCTATCCCCTCCACATCCCCTCCACTATCCCCTCCACTACTCCCTCCACTATCCCCTCCTCTATCCCCTCCTCTATCCCCTCCTCTATCCCTCCTCTATCGCCCCTCTATCCCTCCATATCCCCCCACTATCCCCTCTATCGCGCTCCAAATCCCCTCCTCTATCCCCTCCTCTATTCGCCTCCACTATCCCCCCTATCCCCTCCACTATCCCCCCCTCTATCCCCTCCTCTATCCCCTCCTCTATCCCTCCTCTATCCCCTCCACTATCCCTCCACTATCCCCTCCTCTATCGCCTCCACTATCCCCTCTCTATCCCCTCCTCTATCCCTCCCTATCCCTCCACTATCCCCTCCCACTATCCCCTCCTCTATCCCTCCACTATCCCCTCCACTATCCCCTCCTCTATCCCCTCCACTATCCCCTCCACTATCCCCTTCCTCTATCACCTCCTCTACCACCTCCACTATCCCCTCCACTATCCCCTCACTATCCCCTCCACTTATCGCCACCACTATCCCCTCCCATCCATATCCCCCCATCCCGACTATGCCCCCTCCACTATCCCCTCCACTATCCCCTCCGCTATCCCTCCTCTTCCCCTCCACTATCCCCTCCACTATCCCCTCCTCTATCCCCCATCTATCCCCTCCTCTATCGCCTTCCTCATATCCCCTCCACTATCCCCCCACTACATCCCCTCCACTATCCCCTCCACTATCCCACTCCTCTATCCCCTCCACATATCCCCTCCCTATCCCCTCTATCGCCTCTCTATCCCCTCCACTATCCCCTCCACATCCCCCTCTACCCTCCACATTCCCCTCCTCTATCGCCTCCTCTATCCCCTTCTTCTATCCCCTCTATCCTCCATTCCATTGTCTCCTGCACTACACAGTGTCTGTGCAGTAAGCGCATCTCTCTCTTGG
>NC_036856.1:35980618-35987397 GCF_002910315.2 Salvelinus sp. IW2-2015 | reverse complement strand
CAACATAACTATATAAATTTGCCCCCATGTCATGACATGTTTACAACCTTTCATTCTCCCTAACTGTCTAGTTTATATTTTGGTGATACTTTAGTTCTCAAAGATGATCTAATTTAAATATATACTTATATGGGGTTTTAGTCATTTACTTTTACACTGAAACCTGTTGACTGCCCGCCGCTGCTTGTATTAATATAGGGAAACACTGGTTTTATGCCCTGTGCTTATTGATTTGTAGAATATGATGTGTATCGTGCCTACGACCCAAAGTTTTGAATGGGTTCAAGTGGTTTTTGCCAGTCAGTCAGCTTGTAGGCAGCATTTTGACCAACGGGGAAAGCACTGGTAAATGGTCAACATGGCAGGGACTGATCTATAGAGAGTAAAGGCGCCTGTAACCAATTATCTTCAATGGACAGGAGCAGGCAGGTTGATTTCTGAAGCATAAACACAATCTTATTACTGTAATTGACTTCACTTAGAAGCATAGTATAATTCCAGGAAATGGCCATTTAACAGTGAAATAACTCCACAAGGGTCTTTACTTTGGAGGGACCTAGGAGTTATTTTCTCATTCTTTCATATCCATTTAAATGTAAAGCAATGCAGAGAAGCGTTGAAGGGTTAGTAAAGTAAATAACACGAACCTAACAAGACCGTGTCAACAAATGACTGGTAATGAAGCGAGACATTGACGTCACAGCAAAAGAAAACCCTTGAATTAAGCAATCAGAATAAATCCATGTGTATTTGCATCGGTATGAAAGAGTTTGGGCCTTATGTGATTTAGTTTTAAGCAGCAAGTCTTTTTTAAGCATACTAACCCTGTTTCTCTCTTCTCTCCCTGCAGAGAATCTTCAACTCATTTGTGTACACAGAAAAACCTCAAACAGAGAGACCGAGGTAAGCAGGTGAGTCACTGGTGCTCCTTCCTGTGTGTGTGCACCCGTGTGTTGTGTGCATAGTATGTGTGTTTGTGTTGTCTGTGCGCAGTAAACACCACAACAATCATTAGAGGAAAGAGGGCTTATTAAAATTCTACAGCTGCCGCCTTCATCGCTTATAAGGTCTCTTTCTGTTTTCCTCTATCCTCCTCTATCCCGCTCCCCTATCCCCTCCTCTCCCCTCCACTATCCCCTCTCTACTATCCCCTCCCACTATCCCCTCCGTCTATCCCCTCCACTATCCCTCTATCCCCTCCTCTATCGCCTCCTCTATCGCCCCTCTATCGCCATCCCCTCTATCCCCTCCACTATCCCCTCCTCTATCCCCTCCACTATCCCCTCCTTCACTATCCCTCCTTCATCCCCTCCTCTATCCCCTCTCTTATCGCCTCCATATCCCCTCCACTATCCCCTCCTCATCTCCTCGCCTCCCTATCCCCTCCACTATCCCCTCCACTATCCCCTCCACTATCCCCTCCTCTATCCCCTCCTCTATCGCCCTCCTCTATCCCCTACCACTTATCCCATATATCCCTCCTCTACCCTCCTCTATCCCCTCCCTATCCCCTTCCACCCCTATCCCTCCACTATCCCCTCCACTATCCCCCATTCCTCTATCCCTCCTCTATCCCTCCCTATCCCTCTATCCCCTCCCTATCCCTCCACCTATCCCCCTCCTCTATCGCCTCCACTATCCCCTCCTCTCATTCCTCCTCCCTATCCCCTCCTCTATCCCCTCCTCTATCCCTCCACTATCCCTCCTCTATCCCTCCACTATCCGCCTCCTCCCTCTCTATCCGCCTCACACTATCCCCCTCCTCACTATCCCCTCCTCTATCCGCCTCCTCTATCCCCTCCTACTATCCGCCACACTATCCCCTCCACTATCCCCTCCACTATGCCCCCTCCACTATCCCCTCCTCTTCCCTCCTCTACCCTCCCTTTCCCCTCACTATCCCCTCCTATCCCCTCATCCCCCACTATCCCCTCCTCTATCCCTCCTCTATCCCCTCCACTATCCCCTCCTCTATCCCCTCCCTATCCCCTCCCTATCCCCTCTCTATCCCCTCCATATCCCCTCCACTATTCCCCTCCACTATCCCCTCCACTATCCCCTCCTCATCCTCCTCACTATCCCCTCCTACTATCCCCGCCTCTATCCCCTCCTGCTATCCCCTCTATCCTCCATTCCATTGTCTCCTGCACTACACAGTGTCTGTGCAGTAAGCTTCCCCTCTGACAAAGGTGATGCTGAAATAAAAACTGTCTCTCTCTGAGAACTGAACTCTAATGCGTATTAAAGAGTGAAACATGTCATTTCATCTCCATCTCCCATGGTTGGTAATAAAGAGGCCACATTAGACTGCCTAGCTAGATTTCAACATTATTTATCCCTTCAGGAAGCTATTAAGAAAGGTGGAAGCCCACTGCCCACCAGCTCAGTGTGTTAACAGTACAGTAATATGTCAGTGTGTTACTCTGGCTCCGAGCACTGTGGGCAGAGCTAAATGAGCTGGCCACTGTTGTAGAAGTAGTAGTAACCACAGCAGTCTGCTTACTGCCCATGCCCATTCCTGCGGCTGCAGTGGTCTGTGATGTTTTCACTGTTTAGTTTGAAAGACTGGGCAGTTTCCTTCCACTGGCTCAGCATAATACAGTACAGTGTTGGCCCTGGATCAGTTAATCAATAAGCTTTTATTTTCTCTAGTTCTCGACAGCTACTGCTCTCATTCATCTGATCTATGGTCATTAGTTTAATACCTGGTAATGCCCATAGGCTGTATAGGGTACTACCACTCCTTCTGTGTGGACATAGAAAACTGTAGGCTTTGATGCCCACATTTGGTTCCAAATCAAATGTATTATATAGACCCTTCTTACATCAGCTGATATCTCAAAGTGCTGTACAGAAAACCCAGCCTAAACCCCAAACAGCAAGCAATGGCAGGTGTAGAAGCACGGTGGCTAGAAAAACTCCCTAGAAAGACCCAAACTAGAAGAAACCTAGAGAGGAACCAGGCTATGAGGTGGCCAGTCCTCTTCTGGCTGTGTCGGTGGAGATTATAACAGAACATGCCAAGATGTTCAATGTTCATAAATGACCAGCATGTCAAATATTAATAATCTACAGTAGTTGTCGAGGGTGCAAACAAGTCAGCACCTCAAGTAAATGCCAGTTGGCTTTCATAGCCAATCATTGAGAGTATCTCTACCGCTCCTGCTGTCTCTAAGACAGTGAAAACCAGCAGGTCTGGACTGGTAGCACGTCCGGTGAACAGGTCAGGATTCCATAGCCGCAGCAGAACTGTTGAAACTGAGCAGCAGCACGGCCAGGTGGACTGGGGACAGCAAGGAGTCATCATGCCAGGTAGTCCTGAGGCATGGTCGCTAGGGCTCAGGTCCTCCAGAAGAGAAATATAGAGAGAGCATACTTAAATTCACACAGGACACCAGATAAAACAGGAGAAAATACTCCAGATATAGACAGACCCCGACACATAAACTACTGCAGCATAAATACTGGAGGCTGAGACAGGAGGGGTCAGGAGACACTGTGGCCCCATCCGATGATACCCCCGGACAGGGCCAAACAGGCAGGATATAACCCCACCCACTTTGCCAAAGCACAGCCCCCACACCACTAGAGGGATATCTTCAACCACCAACTTACCATCCTGAGACAAGGCCGAGTATAGCCCACAAAGATCTCCGCCATGGCACAACCCAAGGGGTTGTTCCAGTATGTTGTTATTTAAAAGGTTCCAGACACCATGGTGACGCGGCCTGCCAGTAGATACAGTACTTCGGTTGATAATAGTTTCTCTCCTGTCCGTTTGGAGGTCGGCTGGAGACTTTAAGCTCATTTCTTTTTTTAAATAATGCATTTTATGCTGCTGTTAGAATTCATAAAATATATACAGTAGTGTCTCTGTAGAAATTGCTCTCCCCTAAATGCATGGATACACCGGTGGTGTTTGCCGGCCGAGAGTACTTGGCACCTCTGAACAGAGTGCTGGACGTAATTTGCATACCAAGTGCAAACCAATTCTATATGTAGAAACTGACAAACGCCTACCGGCAATGGTCCCTAAAACACACTGCACMGAACGAACGGCAGATCAACGTTCAGTGCAGTCCCCAAACCTCAGGCCAAGGAAGCATTACCAAGACCAGACTTGGCATCGCTGGCATGATTCTCCCTGGGTAGGAGGGAGATGGCATCGCTGGCACCATGGCAGCCAAACGGCACCAATTAGAGCTGAATCCACAGTGGGGAGGAAGCCCAAAGACAAAAGACTGACAGAGATGGGCGGAGAGAAGGAGCCTGGCTTTGAGACTGGCACCCTGGCTCCTTGTAACTATCCTCTCCTCTACCTCTCATTACCCAGCTTACATAGGAGCAGGGAGAAGAGAGGAGAGCGGGACATCTGTCACTAAGCAATGACATGGGCTGGCCCACTCCTCTCATCCCAAAATGATGGGTAATAGTGTAATGAACAGGACTGTAGATGGTTATTTGGGGTAAGTAGTGTTTTTACAGGATACACCAGGATATGTTCTGTCTCTCCTCTGGGGAGAGGAGATGGAGTCTGCTGTTTGCTCCTCTGGGGAGAGGAGATGGAGTCTGCTGTTTGCTCCTCTGGTCCTCATGGGAGAGGAGATGGAGTCTGCTGTTTGCTCCTCTGGGAGAGGAGATGGAGTGTCTGTGTTTGCTCCTCTGGGAGAGGAAGATGGAGTCTGTTGTTTGTCCTCTGGAGAGAGATGGAGTCTGCTGTTTGTTCCTCTGGGGGAGAGGAGATGGAGTCTGCTGTTTGCTCCTCTGGTGAGATGGAGTCTGCTGTTTGCTCCTCTGGTGAGATGGAGTCTGCTGTTTGCTCCTCTGGGGAGAGGAAGATGGATCTGCTGTTGCTCCTCTGGTGAGAGGAGATGGAGTCTGCTGTTTGCTCCTCTGGGGAGAAGATGGAGTCTGCTGTTTGCTCCTCTGGGGAGAGGAGATGGAGTCTGCTGTTTGCTCCTCTGGGAGATGAGATGGAGTCTGCTGTTGCTCCTCTGGATGAGAGAGATGGAGTCTGCTGTTTGCTCCTCTGGGGAGATGAGATGGAGTCTGTGTTTTGCTCCTCTGGGGAGAGGAGATGGAGTCTGCTGTTTGCTCCTCTGGGGAGATGGAATCAGCAGAGAGAGACAACGGCAGACAGGTCAAAAGCTGCCTATAGAGGATGCATAGTTGTCTCTGTCTGTCATCAGGGGTCTCTCTGTCTGTCTCAGGGTCTCTCTGTCTTGTCTCAGGGTCTCTCTGTCTGTCTCAGAGGGTTCTCTCTGTTCAGGTTCTGTGTCTCAGGGGTCTCTCTGTCTCGTTCTGGGGTCTGGCTGTCTGTCTGTCGGTCTGTCTCTGGGGTCTCTTGTTCTGTCTGTCTGTCTCTGGGGGGTCTCTGTCTGTCTGTCTCTGGGTCTCTTCAGTGTGTCTCTGGGTCTCTCGGTCTGTCTGTCTGTCTGTCTCTGGTGTCTCTGTCCTGGGGTTTCTCTCTGTCTCTGGGGTTCTCTCTGTCTCTGGGGTTTCTCTCTGTCTCTGGGTTTCTCTCTGTCTCTGGGGTTTCTCTCTGTCTCTGGGGTCTCTCTCTGGGGTCTCTCGGTGTGTCTCTGGGGTCTCTCGGTGTGTCTCTGGGCTCTCTCTGTCTCTGGGTCTCTCTCTGTCTCTGGGGTCTCTCTCTGTCTCTGGGTCTCTTGGTGTTTCTCTGGGGCTCTTGTGTTTCTCTGGGTCTCTCTCTGTCTCTGGGTCTTCTCTGTCTTCTGGGGTGCATTTTCTTATCTTTTTCTTTACTTTATTTTTTTTCTCTTCCCCTCTTTCTCTTACGTTTTTCTGCCCCTCCTCCCCCTTCTTCTTTATGCAGCTCCGTATCTTACCAAATCTACTACCATCTATCTCCAGGAACTACTCCCCTGCCTTCCTCTCTTCTTCCTCTCTGTTTTCGTGATCCTACCCATCCCTTATGCCCAATTATCACCCTCTAGCCTCTTCCCTTCCACCTGTACACTCCATTCCACCCTTATGTTCTTTTTTCACTCCTGCTCTTTTTACTGCCCCAAACGTCACGCTCCCGGCGCTTTAATATTCTTCTCACTTCCTTTACACCTACTTTTTTCCTATTCCCTCTTCAGTTTATCACTCCCCTCCTTTACCCTCCGGACTTCCCAAACTACTTCTCTCATCCCACCTTCTCTCCCTACTTCTCACACTCCCACCTGCCCTCCAGTTCTTCTTCCTTTACCTCTTTTAGTGAGAATAGTCCCTACACAAATACCTTTATAACTTCTTACAAGCCCTAAAACCTCTTACCTTTGATATTGAAGGCCCATGTTAACCATGGATATACCACATAGCTTTCATTATGTCTCATGTTCAATGAGCAAGGACTTAAACGATAAATAAGCTTTGACAACAATTGCATACTATTGCCACTTTGACCTATTCATTCATCAACACATTCTTTTTGATGAATAGATATTTTTCTTGACTGTCGTATCTTATATGTTAAGTAAAATTCAATTCAGTATTGCTTGTACATTGCTCATTATTACAACATAGTTTTTTTAAATATCTTTTTTTTATTTTAAGAATTGGCCGATTAATCCGGTATACGCTTTTTTTTTGGTCCTCAATAAATCGCGTACGCGCAGCGTTGAATATCACTAAATCGGTCGACCTCACTAGTTTGCACTACTGCAGTCGGAGCCACGGTCCTTAGTGTTCATCTGGCCATACCGCCAAACCCTTGATTCTGTTCCATCGAACTGTCTATAATGGTGCAAGCGCGATTCATCATCCAGAGGGACGCC
>NC_036856.1:35975696-35980593 GCF_002910315.2 Salvelinus sp. IW2-2015 | reverse complement strand
CCGCACGTCGCATTACACCACACACAGACATATATGTATGTAGTTACACCCACACACAACACACAGACATAAACTCCTGTTACACCACCACACACACGACCACACACACACCACCAACCAGATCGTGAGTACACACATCAACACAACAAACACACACACGCCCTCCACACAACCACTGACAAACAAACAAACAACAGACACCCCCACCACACTCAACCAATCTCACACACACCACAAACACACAACCTATCCCCACACACACACCTCAACACCCAAACCTCCATCACGACCGCCACACAATTTTTCACAATCAATTACCTCCTGCTCGGACACACACACCAAGACAGTAATACTCTGCTCCGGTACACAACACTCACACAACACCACCAACACCTCAATCACACACCAATACCCACACACATCTCTACACACTACATTAACTGCTGCTAGTTAAACACACACACACACAGACATAAACACGCAGTACACACCACCGACACACACAGATCATTCAACTGATCATGAAATGTAAAAAATGTACCACCTAAGCCACTTTAAAATGGCTCAACTTAATACCAATGCATTTACATTAGCCCTACATACCCAATCTCATATGCTATATACTGTACTCGTATACCATCTACTGCATCTGCATCTTTATGCAATAATGTACCACCTAGCCACTTTAAACATCCACCTTATTACATACCCCTACCATCCTCATCTCATATGTAGCACTATACCGTACTCCCTATACCACTCCTACTGCATCTGCCATCCGTTCTGTAACCACCACTCATCCCAATCAATCTTTATCGTACATATTCTTTATCCCTTCCACCACTGTGGTGTGTAACGGTAGTCGAAATGTTAGGTTACATACGTTGTTATTATTGCATTGTCGAACTAGAGCACAAGCATTCGCACACCTCGCTATATAACTCTGCTCTAACCATGTGCTATTGACTAATAAATTGATTTGATTGATTTGCATGATTACTGCTGTGTGTACAACACCCACCCACACAACACATATACTTGCTGGACACCACACATTGCTCACACCACACACACACCACCGCACCCCCAAAAACCCCAAAAGGGCACATAAGACTGATGTGCTACACCACACGAACACACACCACAACACACACACACCACAGACATAATACTGCTGTGGTAACACACACACACACACACACGACAAACTTACCACCACTGCACCTACACACACCACACACCAACACACACACAGACATAATACGCGGGTATAACACCACACACAACATTACTCAGTACACACACACACACACACACACAGACTCAAAATACTGCTTGTATCCCCCACCATACACCAACACTACTCGACACACACACCAACACAACTAATACTGATGTGTACACCACACACACACACACACACACAACATAATACTATGGTACACACACACACACGACATACTCACAACGTCATTAACTGACGTACCCACAACACACACACACACACACATCACAGACATAATACTGGCTGTATCTACACACACACACACACACAGCACACAACCACACACACACAGACACATATACTGCTTGTGTACACACACCACACCACACTCACACACCACACACAACGACATTATGCTGGTACACACACACACACACACACACACACACACGAAATTCACTATTACACACACACACACAACACACACACACCACACACACTAGCACAAGACATTAATACTCGTACACACACACCACACCAGCACACCACGACTCAATTCAACTACTGCGCATTACACAAACACCACACAACAATATTTCTACACACAGACACGCATAATACTGCTTAGTATACACACACACACACAGCACACACACACACAGACATAATACTGCTTAGTACACACACACACACACAGAACATAATACTCGGTAGTACACACACACACACACACAGACATAATACAGTCCACATTGGGGCTAGTTGCTGTGGTGGTGGTAGTAGTAAGCAGCAGCGGTGGTAGTGAGCATGCTGGTCCGGCCCAGTCTGAGGGGGTTTACAGTATGGATGAGTCCCAAATGGCACTATAGTCAGGCTGCGTAGTGCACTACTGTTGACCTCAGCCTTATGGTCTGTAGTCAGAAGTAGTGCACTATATAGGGAGCCTTTTGGGACTGTTCCTATGTACAGTGTGGCTGTGACGCCGCTGGGCCTGTATAAAGCACTAATGGGAGCAGCGGCTGTCTGATTTAATAGGAAAAGCAGCTGGCTGATTAAGGGTATCGCGGTCAATGGGTCAGATTTCTCTGTTCCTGGCCTGGGCCAGGGCTGTGTTGGCAGGCATGGCTCATTATGCGATGTGGACAGACATGGCGACTGGTTGCCGTAGTAGTGGTTCTGTCCTGTTTTTTCCCCAGGCAGTAATTGAATGTAGTGACTTCAGTCTTTGAGTCTTTAAAAAAACACAATTTTAGTCATTTAGCAGACTCTGGTATCCAGAGCAACTTACAGTAGCAATTAGGGTTAAGTGCCTTGCTCAAGGGCACATCGGCACATTTTTTTTTACTAGTCAGCTCGGGGATTCAAACCAGCGACCTTTCGGTTACAGGCCCAACACTCTTAATCGCTAGGCTACCTGCCGCCCCAGTCGTGTTACTGTGTAGGCCTAAAGCTGCTGTATGTTAGGAGTTGGAGTTAGTAGTGCTTGTCTGTGTTCATTTCTGTTTTATTGTATGCAGGCTATGTAGCCTACGTGTTTGAATGCATGTGGGTGTGCGTTGCAACGGTCCCGTAGGTTCTAACTAGGTTCCCTGTGGGGGCTTTTCATTGGCTCCAGAGCAGGAACAGGTACCTGTTGTGAGGAGCTGCTGGTGAGCTGGTTATTAGTGTCCCCAAGGGGGAACCCTTTTTGCATGAGGCTCAGAGATGTGTGCACTCAGCCATGACTTCCCCTCAGAGCTGTAATGTATACCTAGCTTTAGCTAACACACTTACACAGGACAGAGAGTAATGTTGAGCAAAAATTCACTGAAATCTTATATTATTTTTCATTTTTTAAACAACTAATTGACTGACCGGTTCAGTCATTTGAATTCAATTATTATAWTTTTTTCTGTGAGTTTTCAGTTGAGAATTGTATTTTCCAACAAGCCAATATTCTACATAGTTCAGCGCCAAAAACGTGGTAATTAACTGAAATGACCATAATCCACTTGTCCGTTCTGTGTGTTTCTTTAACGCCTGCTACATTAGGTTAGTGTGGGGAAGCCACAGAAGAATGCGCGATGGAGAGAGATAGAGAGCTGTTGCTTCAAGGTATCTCTACCTGAAAATAYACAATCTAAGTGATTGATAGTTGGTATTCAGCAGTCGTAAAAGTATGCCTTATTTCCTCTGAAGAACTACTAAAATAGTGATTTTGTCAGACAGCATAGGCAATCGCTCTATAGAGATGAGATGACTTGGTAATGAAATGAAGTCATCAAATGTCATATACACAACAACTGAAATATTTAATTAAAGTAATGTGAATAAATGATGCTTATTAAGTGATAAGCAGTCATGAGAAGTCACTACCATCATGGACTTTTAATAATAGTTTTATTCTGTGTTNAATGAAATGAAGTCATCAAATGTCATATACACAACAACTGAAATATTTAATTAAAGTAATGTGAATAAATGATGCTTATTAAGTGATAAGCAGTCATGAGAAGTCACTACCATCATGGACTTTTAATAATAGTTTTATTCTGTGTTACAGCATTCAACCCACAGAATACTCAGTGCATTTAATAATAATTAAAAAAAAATCCTAAACCATTATTTTTTGATAATCGAACCAACCTCAAAAAGCACACATTGCTCAGCACCAACACAGGGGACTAGTCAGGCTTAACACTAACCAGCAGGATTAAATGATCTGCCCTTTGTTTAGGAGGGACTAGATTTTCTTTTTCCTTCTTGGTTTCCATGCCTTTGAGCATGKAACACAGGTTTATTCCTCACTAGCCCTCCACCATCCGTCATGACTTCTCCTCAACGTTGACAGCTTTCACACAGAGTCTGGTTCTGAGGGGCTTTGATGCTGTTCACAGATCTTTCCCTTGGTAATTCAGCCAGTATGTATGAGGACCCTGTGTGTGTTATACGTGCCTTGTTCAAACTGTGATTAGTACAGAACGTAGTCTATCTGACCTATAGAATGGGAGGGTACTCATACATGCTACTCATACATGAATAGGTGCTCAACTAAGGTACTTCATCTTCTGACTGAGTGTGTGCTGTAATTCCCCCATGATAATGACGAGGACATTATGTACCATGTCATACAGAATATATCTAACTGTGTGTGTGTGTTTGGTCGTAGCTTGCGAAGAAGATCCGTGAGAAGTTTAACCGCTACCTGGATGTGGTGAACAGGAACAAGCAGGTAGTGGAGGCGTCATACACAGCCCACCTGACCTCTCCTCTGACCGCCATCCAGGACTGCTGCACCATCCCCCCCTCCATGGTTGAGTGAGTATTAACCTAAACCTGATCCACAAACCCCTTACCCCCTTCCTGTGTTTAAATGTGTTTTGATCCTTTCTAGGAACACTTATCTCCATGTGTGCAGTGGTAGTAGTAGTAGTAGTGGTGATGGTGGGGATGAGCAGCAGCAGTTGTAGTGATGGGGATGAGTAGTAGTAGTTGTAGTGATGGGGATGAGTAGTAGTAGTAGTAGTGATGGGGATGAGTAGTAGTAGTAGTAGTGATGGTGGGGATGAGTAGTAGTAGTAGTAGTGATGGTGGGGATGAGTAGTAGTAGTAGTAGTGATGGTGGGGATGAGTAGTAGTAGTGATGGTGGGGATGAGTAGTAGTAGTGATGGTGGGGATGAGTAGTAGTAGTG
>NC_036856.1:35921588-35974729 GCF_002910315.2 Salvelinus sp. IW2-2015 | reverse complement strand
AGTAGTAGTAGTAGTGATGGTGGGGATGAGTAGTAGTAGTAGTGATGGTGGGGATGAGCAGCAGCAGCAGTAGTAGTGGTGGCGGTGAGCACCACTGGTCTGCTCTGCCCCCATTTTAATCTCCCAGACAGATGTGGGGGATTATGGGTAATGGATTTTTTTGATGGCGTCGTTGTGTGGTTAGTAGGCTCAGAGTGGTGTCAGGGAGGAACTTTCTCTGAAGTCCATGCGCTTTCCTCCAATCTCCCACTACAGCAGGAGAAAACACACCTCAAACGACAGAGAGATAGAGTGGAGCGCTGCGTTCAACCCTAATCTCTACTGCACCAGCTGTCTACATCTCCCACTGAGCACGGTTACATGCACACAATAATACGATTATTGTGGATAGTCAGATAATATAATAGTTTGTTTAAAACGTTTACATGCTTTGCAAGAATGATTTCCCTTATAATCTTGGACACATCTGAAATCAGGCTACTTCAGTGGTTCCCAAACTTTTTATTGTCCCGTACCCCTGCAAACATTCTACCTCCAGCTGCGTACCCCCTCTAGCACCAGGGTCAGCGTCTCAAATGTTTTTTGCCATCATTGTAAGCCTGTACGATACATTTATGAAACATAAGAATGAATGTGAGTTTTTGTCACAACCCAGCTCGTGGGAAGTGACAAAGAGCTCTTTTAGGACCAGGGCACGAGTAATAATAATAATAATGATCATTAATTTTGCTCTTTATTTAGCCATCTTACATATAAAACCTTATTTGTKCATCGGAAATTGTGAATATCTCWCCACAGGTTAATGAGAAGGGTGTGCTTGAAAGGATGCACATAACTCTGCAATGTTGGGTTGTATTGGAGCGAGTCTGTCTTAAATCATTTCCCACACACAGTCTGTGCCTGTATTTAGTTTTCATGCTAGTGAGGGCCACTCTCGCATAGGCACGTGGTTGCAAAGGGCATCAGTGTCTTAACAGCTTGATTTGCCAAGGCATACTCCTGAGCGCAGCCCAATCAAGAAATCTAGCAGTGGTTTCTAATTAAATGATCTTTTCACATAACCTCTTGTTGCAATTTCGATGAGGCTCTCTTTTTCAGATATCGGTAAGTGGGCTGGAGGCAGGGCATGAAAGGGATAACAAATCCAGTTGTTTGTGTCATCCGTTTCGGGAAAGTACCTGCGTAATTGCGCACCCAACTCACTCAGGTGCTTCGCTATATCACATTTGACATTGTCCGTAAGCTTGAGTTCATTTGCACACAAAAATCATACAATAATGGAAAGACCTCTGTGTTGTCCTTGTTAATGCAGACAGAGAAGAGCTCCAACTTCTTAATCATAGCCTCAATTTTGTCCCGCACATTGAATATAGTTGCGGAGAGTCCCTGTAACCTAGATTCAGAAGCATTCAGGCGAGAAAAGAAACATCACCCAGATAGGCCAGTCGTGTGAAGAAACTCGTCATCATGCAAGCGGTAAGACAAGTGAAAATTATGGTCAGTAAAGAAAACTTTAAGCTCGTCTCTCAATTCAAAAAAATGTGTCAATACTTTGTCACTTGATAACCAGCGCCCTTCTGTATGTTGTAAAAGCGTTACATGGTCGCTGCCCATATCATTGCATAGTGCAGAAAATACACGAAAGTTCAGGGCCAGTTGATGTCACACAGCTGTCCAGTACTTTAAAAATATAATCTCCTGTTGTCCTGGTTTCCAGTGGTTTGCAGAAGAGGATGTCTTCCTTAATTGACCCCCCATAAATGTAACGGACATATACCAGGAGCTGTGCCAGCCCCACCACATCTGTTGACTCATCCAGCTGTAACACATAGAATTCACTGGCTTGTATGCAAAGCAGTAATTGTTTCAAAACATCTCCTGCCATGTCACTGATGGGTCGTGAAACAGTGTTGTTTGATGAAGACATTGTCTGTATAGTTTTTTGGCCTTTTTCCCCAGCATTGTCCCAGCCATATACGTGGCTCGGTAGCTCACCATATTAGACGCTTCTAGCCCCTTCTTATTAATGGTATCTGTTGTTTTTATGTCTTATTACTCAAAAGTCGTCTTAATTCTCACTCAAACTCCTGTGGCTTATTTTTCAAATATCCATGTTTTGTTTCTAAATGTCTGCGCGAGAGTGAAGGTTTCATTGAGTTGTGAGCTAGTACTTTTGCACATATAACACACTGTGGCTAAGGAAAGGCACTACTCCCAACATAAGTGAACCCCAAATCAATGTAGTTCTCATCATATTTGCGCCTCTTCGATGGTCCAACGTCCCTGTCTGTTGTTCGGTGCTTTCCCGGGTAAGGGGGCAGTAGCTCTTCGGCTGCATCAGATTCACAACAGTCTGTGTCCATGCTAGCTGGGCTAACAACAAATGTAGAATTACTAATGCTAGCATTGGATGTGCTCGTGGAAGCAGTCAACTTGTGTCGTCGACAGGTGTAGTACTGCTGGTAGTAGCAGTACTACCAGTAGAGCTGGTATGTGTCTCAATGGACGCGGGCCTTACTAAATGGACTGGTTGATTTTTGTTATTTAATTATTTTTAATTGGCATACTATGTTTTTCCGAACTCACTTCACTCGCACATATAGAGGGAGGTTTRCGCTACCGGTGCTAACACATACGCAGATCAAATACACCGCTGGAACGCCGGCGTAGGCTTACCATTTTGATCCTACGCCGATTAAGATCAGCAGAGTAAGGTGTTTACATGACTATTTCCATAATCAGCCTATTGCCATAGTCAGTTGAATATCAAATGATCAGTGTCCATGTAAACCTACTCCCTCTCTCTTCCTATCTTTTTCTACTTCTCTCTCCCTCCATCTGTCTCTTCCTCTCTTCTGTTTTCTCTCTCTCAGATCTAATGTAGTTTTGATGGTGTATGTTATGTCTCCCTGAAGTTTCTCCACTGCCTTATCTGGAGTTCCAGGATCTCTGCTTCACAGTCAGCCCTGCTCCTACACTATAATACTTACAGAATTTAATCACAATTTAGTCGGCTAGGCTTCACTCTCACTCACTCACCCACTCACCCAATCACCCATTCACTCACCTCATTTCACACTCACTCACCCACTCACCCACTTCACCCACTCACCCGCCTCACTCACCCA
This sequence comes from Salvelinus sp. IW2-2015, assembly GCF_002910315.2. Lineage (NCBI taxonomy): Eukaryota > Metazoa > Chordata > Actinopteri > Salmoniformes > Salmonidae > Salvelinus > Salvelinus sp. IW2-2015. The sequence goes on along the minus strand of NC_036856.1, from coordinate 35,971,601 downwards.
CTCCCTCGCTCCACTCACTCACTCACTCACTCACTCACTCACTCACTCACTCACTCACTCACTCACTCACTCACTCACTCACTCACACACTTTATGTAGAGAAAGGGATAGCTGTGGTGGATATACTCACTGAGTAGAAGGTTATAGAAGATGTTGGGAACGTGGCGGGAGGCGAGGAGGGTTAAACCAAATTCAGGCTCACTTCTGAGGGCTGCCTGTCGGTCTAATAGCAGGGCATCGCCCCCACAACTTGAAAGCATCCCACTGGGGAAAAGCTGACAGCTCCTACTTTGAGAAAGTTAATTTAGGAGCGTGACCGTTTGGGGTTGTGTGGAATAACTTTTTCTCTCCCCAGGGTCACACAGTCCCAGCCAGGAAAATGAAAGATCCTAACATCTGATCTGCGCCAGTGCAATGCCACAGCAGGACTTCGAACGAGGCCTGTTCTCGAACTCTAACTCAGTGCTGTGCTGGACCCTCCAGAGAGGCTGRTGGCAGGCCCATGCATCCCCAGGTCAGGGGGTCTTTCAATGGGCTTCAAGTCAGCTGCTGCTGCCTGCTCCTGGGTCAGACGGCCGGTCATAGCCTGGGGTGGTTAACAGGATGTCCAGGGTTGAAAGTACATTTCATTTCTTACTGGTATGGGACACCCAAGTGTGCACATGCATATGTTTTTTAATATACTGTAAAAATGACAGGGTAGCCTACTCTACTGCCACACAGATCAATAAAACCATGTTGTCTGATCCATATGATGGGCCTACGAAAAGGGGAGATATACAATATGATGTCCATTTAATCTGGAGGAGGAAATGATTGTCCAAAAACAAGAAGTGGCACTGACCCAGCAATGAAGACAGTGAATATGCAGACTCACCGGGGATGTGGCCGATGTTCTCTGCTGGTGCCAATGAGATAGGCTACTGTTCGCCCAATTAAGTTAAAATAACAAAAAGACAGATCGGAGTCTTTTCATTGTCGACTCTTTACAGCAATAGCCATTTGCTTTCCAAATAGTTTTTCCTTGATTGTATTTTTAAATACTGTGATATGCATGGCTGGGTYTCTGCTTTTCACTGACAGTCACAACTCAACAATACATCTATTTGGTATTTGCAGTGCGCTGCACAAATTGTGGGGCCTTCCGACTGTAGGCTATGTGATTTAAAACAATCCTCAGCTTTTAAATATATATATTTTTTTAGCTAATGACCAAATCATGCTTTCTGGTTTAGGTATCTATTTGGAAAGATTTTACTTATTTCAAACCAAATGTAATTTGTCACATGGGCTGAATACAACAGGTGTAGACCTTACAGTGAAATGCTGAATACAACAGGTGTAGACCTTACAGTGAAATGCTGAATACAACAGGTGTAGACCTTACAGTGAAATGCTTACTTTCAAGCCCTTAACCAACAATGCAGTTTTAAGAAAATACCAAAAAATGTAAGTAACAAATAATTAAAGATCAGCAGTAAATAACAATAGCGGGGCTATATACAGGAGGTACCGGTACAGAGTCAATGTGGAGGCTATATACAGGGGGTACCGGTCACAAGAGTCAATGTGGAGGCTATATACAGGAGGTACCGGTACAGAGTCAATGTGGAGGCTATATACAGGAGTACGGTACAGAGTCAATGTGGGGCTATATACAGGGGTACTGGTCAGAGTCAATGTGGAGGCTATATACAGGGGTACCGGTACAGAGTCAATGTGGAGGCTATATACAGGGGGTACTGGTACAGAGTCAATGTGGAGGCTATATACAGGGGTACTGGTACAGAGTCAATGTGGAGGCTTATACAGGGGGTACTGGTACAGAGTCAATGTGGAGGCTATATACAGGGGGTACTGGTACAGAGTCAATGTGGAGGCTATATACAGGAGGTACCGGTACAGAGTCAATGTGGAGGCTAATACAGGAGGTCCGCGGTACAGAGTCAATGTGGAGGCTATATACAGGAGGTACCGTACAGAGTCAATGTGGAGGCTATAACAGGGGTACCGGTACGAGTCAATGTGGAGGCTATTACAGGAGGTACCGGTACAGAGTCAATGTGGAGGCTATATACAGGAGGTACTGGTACAGAGTCAATGTGGAGGCTATATACTGGAGGTACCTGCCGCGCGGCGGTCAGAGTCAATGTGGAGGCTATATACAGGAGGTACCGGTACAGAGTCAATGTGGAGGCTATATATACAGGAGGTACCGGTACAGAGTCAATGTGGAGGCTATATATACAGGAGGTACCGGTACAGAGTCAATGTGCGGGGGGAACCGGTGTTGAGGTAATTATGTACATTATTTCTGTATAGACATGAGTAAGCTAATTAGGCTATATAATTTTGGCAATATAATTATATTTACTTTCGGGAAAGCTTAGCTTCCCCTAGCTTTATGGACACACCGCCTATGCCTTTTACTGTGGCCTAAACACAACCAGTCATGATGATTTCATCTGATTGTCAAACAATCACTTAACAAAAGTGCTCCTGTAGGCTACCCACGCACATTTCTTCACTCACAAAATACCCAACAGTGCACCGTGCACCTTTTAATTTGATGAATGGAAAGAGACAGCTGTTAAAAAACACCTATGTGTATTGTAATGACATTCTGTGATTATCATGAAGCCTACACTTGTAGCCTGAAATGTCTCAAACTCATTTCCGCTTTGACAAAATGTTGCCTAACTGTTGGAATGCTTTCATCAATGGTTGGTCTGATGGCCGGGTTTCAGGTCTACTCAACATATCAATACCTGAAAATAGCACATGTTTCTGTTATAGTGACTAATCTTCAGCAAGATCAGTTGGTACCAGCTAGGTCAGTTTCTTATTTTCAGTTGCAGATGACTCTATCAATTGCCACATGTCTAATAATGTATCATAAAGCCATTCATTTAGTTGTAGAGTGTGTGGATTTACAGACGCTGCTCATTTGCCCGCCTCCTGTGTAAGCTAGTAGAATGTAGGATAGAAAGCTGCCATAACTGTCACTTCTACTGCAGCGCTGCTCCCAGTGCCAGACAGAACACAGACACCCCCTTCAGACAGACGGAAGGCTCTAGCTACAGTATTAAATTGAACACAATATATCTGTTTCTCTCTGACTACAGCTACCTCAGGAAGACCAGCCAGCCAGGTAGGCAGGTAGAGATGAGAGAAGGTGTTTAGCTGGATAGCTGTGTGTTTAGATAATGACAGGGTTTATACAGGGTTTTATTGTTATAATGGTTATTCCCAGGCTGTCATTTACTAGATGGAGGCTGGAGGAAAAGCTGTATTGTGTTCCACCCAATCACTTCTGATGTTTTTGTCTGGTTACAATCTCCAGTGTGGTGGTATAGTAGTGTTGCTCTGGGGATAATATGATAAGGACAAACAGTGTAATCGGACAGTATTCAGACACCTCGACCTTTTCCACATTTTGTTACATTACAGCCTGTTTCTAAAATGGATACAATTATTTTYCCCTCATCAACCTGCCCCATAATGACAAAGCGGAAACAGGCGTTTACAATTTTTTCACACACATAAAAAACATAAATACCCTATTCACATAAGTATTCAGACCCTTTGCTATGAGACTTGAAATTGAGCTCAGGTGCATCCTGTTTCCATTGATCATCCTTGAGATGTTTCTACAACTTGATTGGAGTCCACCTGTGGAAAATTCAATTGATTGGACATGATTTGGAAAGGCACACACTTTGTCTATATAAGGTCCCACTGTTCACAGTGCATGTCAGAGCAAAAACCAAGCCATGAGGTCGAAGAAATTGTCCATAGAGCTCCGAGACAGGATTGCTGCAGCATTCAAGGTATCCAAGAACACAGTGGCCTCCATTCTTAAATGGAGCTAGGTTCTTGGGCTCTGGTCTGAGCTGGGATCAGGAATGTGGGGTCAGCTGTTTTTCTGTTTGCTCAGTGTGTGAGCAAATGAAGCCTCTGTTTGAACATGAGGTAGATATAGAGAGGGATGGATGAGAAAAGAGGAAAGAGAGGGGCTTAACTGACCTAAAAAGCTTGAAAATGGGCCGATGGTACCTCTCTCACTGACTGACTGACAGACACTGTCTGTCACACCACATGCTTCTGTCCATATCAGGAGATTTCAGGAGGCCTCGTTATAAGCTAGCTAAAGCTTCAGGTAATAGAAGAGCAGTATGCGATTCTGGTATAAGGAAATGCTCCCTCTTAATGCAGCTTCAGGGGTTGTTTCATATACAGTACCAGTCAAAAGTTTGGACACAACTACTCATTCAAGGGCTTTTCTGTATTTTTACTATTTTCTACATTTTAGAATAATAGTGAAGACATCAAAAGTATGAAATGACCCATATGGAATCATGTAGTAACCAAAAAAGTGATAAACAAATTAAATATTTGATATTTTAGGTTCTTCTAAGTAGCCACCCTTTGCCTTGATGACAGCTTTGCACACTCTTGGCATTTTCTCAACCAGCTTCATGAGGTAGTTACCTGGAATGCATTTCAATTAACAGGTGTGCCTTGTTGAAAGTGAATTTGTGGAATTTCTTTCCTCAATGCGTTTGAGATGATCAGTTGTGTTGTGACAAGGTAGGGGTGGTATACAGAAGATAGTCCTATTTAGTAAAATACCAAGTCCATATTATGACGTCAGTACATCACTACTTTAAGACGTGAAGGTCAGTCAATACGGAACATTTCAAGAACTTTGAAAGTTTCTTCAAGTGCAGTCGCAAAAACCATCTAGCGCTATGATGAAACTGGCTCTCATGAGGACCGCCACAGGAAAGGAAGACCCAGAGTTACCTYTGCTGCCGAGGATAAGTTCATTAGAGTTAACTGCACCTCAGATTGCAGCCCAAATAAATGCTTCACAGAGTTCAAGTAACATGCACATCTCAACATCAACTGTTCAGAGGCCTTCATGGTCGCATTGCTGCAAAGAAACCACTAGTAAAGGACACCAATAAGAAGAAGAGACTTTCATTGGCCAAGAAACATGAGAAATGGACATTAGACCGGTGGAAATCTGTACTTTGGTCTAATGAGTCCAAATTTGAGATTTTTGCGTCCAATACCATGTCTTTGTGAGACGAAGAGTAGGTGAACGGATGAGCTCCACATGTGTGGTTCCAAACCGTGAAGCATGGAGGAGGAGGTGTGATGGTGTGGGGGTGCTTTGCTGGTGACAGTGTCAGTGATTTATTTTGAATTCAAGGCACATTTAACCAGCATGGCTAACAGCATTCTGCAGCGATACGCCATCCCATCTGGTTTGCGCTTAGTGGGACTGTAATTTGTTTTTCAACAGGACAATGACCCAACACACCTCCAGGCTGTGTAAGGGCTATTTGACCAAGGAAGCAATGGAGTGCTGCATCAGATGACCTGGCCTCCACAATCACCGACCGCAACCCAATTGAGATGGTTTGGGATGAGTTGGACCGCAGAGTGAAGGAAAAGCAACACCTAACACGCTGGTTGATACAGATAGGTGCGATATTGAGTTTTTTCTGTGCAATTGTCTATGAATATATTATATATTTTCTTCGTCAACTCACAAGTGACAGGGTCAGCCTACTTCTAACTAGCCAACAGATTCAATAAACCATGTTCGCAAGATAATGCGTTTGTAGTATTCATTTTAAGTTATCTATGGCATGGTTTCGTAAGGGGTCGATCACGAAAAATCCCCCCGGAGCTGATAATTTCCGTGTAAGTTATTACTCAAACCTCATTTTGTATTTAGAAATAGCATTCCTCATTGTGTTAACAATACGTGGGAATGTGAAGTGGACCCAAGAAATTGGCATGTTCGAATCAACATAAGGATTCCAAACAAGACTGGAGAAAGTTATTGTTGTCAAGCTCTATGAGGCCGCCAGCCATCCATTGTCACTCTGCCTGGCCCTGTAGTTGACGTTATGAAGTCCCGAGTTGAGTGTACACGCCGCCACCTGTAGTCCACCTCGGTCCAATGAGGCAGGAGGGATGCGTTCAGTCGTTTGATAGAGGAGCTGGTGGGAGACATAGTTAAGGAGCACCAATTGCTATGTGTTCCTTGGTGACGCTTAGAGTGTGGCAGAAGAAAGAGCCTGGGTGGTTGTGAGGGGGGGGGGGAGTCCTTGCTAAAGTTTGGGTGACAGCCAACAAATTAGTGTACATGTATACTTCCTGGTGATATCTCCTTCTCATGGGGAATCGTAAAGAATGAACTCCTGAGAGAAATACTGGAGCAAAGATCATATGTTTGAGCAAACTCCCATTCTTTGCCATCCTTCCTTAAATTCCTCTAAAGACTGGCTTCCTCATAGGTATATAATACTGACGAAATAGGCATGCGTTAATCGGTCGTGCTTTCATATCATAATTGCTTACTGCCGATCTTCTAATTATTGCAAAACCCCATTGCATAATAAATAAAAGCAAAATTAATGATAATGGTTCTTTTATCACATAGGCCTTTGATATCATTACGCATTGTTGTGTTAGGGTCTCATTTGTAGCCATGTATGTAGATATGGCCTGTGACTTTGGGCGATACTTTGCTTGAGCTTCTGTTGTATTGGAATTGAGAGTAGGTCTTTGGCACATTCACCCAGTTCAATATATACATTCTTTGGTTAATTCCTTGGACGGGCGCATGGCGCTTGCAGGCGCGTACTATTGTTTCGAGTTTGTCAGTTGCATGTGTCACCGTGAAGAACTCAGTGACAGTGTTGTCCAGTGAGTCCCATGCTGACTTTAAGATAACCAACCAACATTTGAGGCTGGCATTGTGGGGTGTTCGGTGTATGCATGTGTGATAGTACACATGCTGGATTACTCATCTTCGCAAGGGACACACTTTGTATTTGTGGATTTTAATTGGTCATCATGACAGACAAAGTTACTCGACTCTATCTTCGTTTTCTCGGCATCGTTACCTCTCCAGATCATGTCTAGAGGGGGACAGTGATTGGCTATCAGTCAGGTTTGAACTTGGAAGAGCGCTGATGTGCATTTCTCACACCATGTATTTGTCATGGCTGAGGAATACAAATTGACCGAGGATGGTGAAGAGCGTTTGTTAGATCTGTGTTACAAAGAGATGAACGGTCACTAGAAACTTAGAGCGCGTGTAAAGGTAGCGCCATTATTTGGGATATGTTGACTAGACGTTCGATGTCTCACCAAATCACGGCACTCGCTGAGTTACACAGCATGCAACCTAATGCATGTTGGAAATTGCTCTAAGGGAATGTGTTGGACAAGCCACCTTGACAAGGAGAAGGAAACTCCAATGCACCAGGTACTGTGTTGTCATTTGAACAGAAAAAACTCTCAAAATTGGGGGCAGTCGGATAAGGCGGACATGAATAACAGAGCATTAGATTGGATAAAGATATAGAAATATTTAGTGAAAAAACGACCTCACATTTAGGTGTATCAGTAACAAATATTTATTACTAATATCGCATCGTGGCTATATCGACCAACTGAGTGACGCGTCTACAACGGCCTACATAGTTCACCGCGCAACTAACAGGTTGAGATGATTACTGAACAAGGTATTTTGTGATTGGGACTGTGCCGTGGTGCACAGTCAAAACAGTTGCCTCATGTGAATGGCAATTAATTTAGTGTGTAACTTATCTCACCAGCAGAGTCGCGTCATTAACGGTAAACAAAGTAAGTAGTAGTCAATACTCAATGAGAGAAGCGCTTATCAATTTTGAAGTGGAAGAGGCTGCTGGAGCGCGGGGACACCAACCCCCCTCGGCGCCATCCATGGGGTCTGTTCCTGCTGGCGGACATCCCCACGCCTCACTGCACGGCATTTTTCCTGCAAAGTCCTCAAACGGAGGACTGCAAAGTCCTGCCTGTCTAGAAGCCACAGGAGAAGTAAGTAGAGGATGAAGATAAATAGAACAAAATGGCTACTCCGATAGATTATGCTCGTTGTGTACTACTACTGCTGGAGGATGAATTTCCACACACCATGAACACTATTGGGGGAGTATCAGAATGCTCAAGCACTTTGAGGCAACATAATGCTATACAATATTCAAGTGGAGTACTGCACCCTGGAAGCTCAATGTCTGGGGTGGATATACTTGAACGAGGGTGGGGTTATGAACCTAGTCCACTTGAGGAGGATTGGTGGTGGGGGTGGAAGAAGCTATGAAGTTTGTTGTTCATCACCTAGCGAGTAGAGTATACTTATAATATGGGTGGTTAACTATCCGTTTTTTCTCTAGACGAAACAGCTACCAATATGTGGACAGAGTAACAATAAGAATCACGAGTTATATGGTGGTTGAGCTTAAGGTGTACTTTACATCCCAGGTAAAGCTGGTTGCGAATGCTACGCCTATGGAGATGGCAGATAAAGCTGAGACTCCTCCAAGCACATCGGGAGCTCGAAAGGATACTTGTCCGGGTCTCCAGGTAGTTCAGTGTAGGGATAATGTAGTGAAATATAGTTTGTGGTTTATCTGAAAGAAAAGAGGAGAAGAGGAGTTATTAACATGGGAAATACAGCAATATAGAAGTCAATGTGGAGGCTATACGTGATTAATGCAAGGGGGGATATATGAGAACTAAATTACAAGGAAATGTTAAACATACATGAATGAGCACAGCCTTATATATACAATATAGGAGTATTGTACGCGTACATTGCATTGACAGAATGTACAATGTGGAGTGCTGATTGATATAAAGAGGTAGAAGACTCACCTAATTTTGAAGCTCACACGGGGGCAGGGCAGAACAGAGTAATGCAGATATCGAACATAGCTTAATGTGGCTAAATTAATTTTTATTTACTATTTTAACTAGGCAAGTAGAGAGTGTACCGTGTAAACAAACAAATTTTATTTACATGACGAGGCACAATGCTGGGCATGACGTGATAATACAGGGGGTACCGGGTACACGTTTTTTTGTGAGGAGACTCCCATAATGTGGAGGCTATCGAGGAACACAGGCATGCCGCTCAAATCAAGCTTTGGTTGGGCATATAGGTCGTGAAGTGTCGTAACTAACGAGGAGGTGTTCATAGTAGTGGACGCCTCGTAGGCACTTGAGCGATGAACAGGTTGCCGAGTAGAGACTCTCCAATATTTGGGAGGGTCATGGTTACGGGGAGTCAAATGTGGAGCGCCACGTATGAGAGTCAAGTCAGAGAAGATAGGCTCAAGAATCTTCTGAGGCGTACAACATGAGAGTCAAGTTTGTTAGCTGAGGAAGCTTTAACAGAAGAATGTGGAGCTAGCATTAATATAACACCATAAAAAGTAATGCAAGGAGAAGTGAATTACCGTTACCCGTTAAACGTGTCCGGAGGTTATCATAGTGGAGAATAGTAGCATCATATATATTAAATATACACTCCAGTAGCAGTGTACTAGATAGCGCCTAAATAGAAACAACATGCAGAGAGTCTGATGAATAGGTATTACGTAATAGAGAACATATTTCTGTATAGCGTCATTGATGAGAGATAACAGCGCACCATAATTATCATAAGGTTATTATCACGTATATTGAAAACAATAGTATCTTCGAGCAAGGCAATACAGAATTTGATAAATTTGTGAACACGTAGTCGTTGTTCAGGAGTAACACATGTTGCTGTTAGCTCATGCGAGCATGTTTACAATATGTTCTGAAGGCTATTTCAATGGATGCAAATGAGCACAAAGAACTTCGGGGACCTGCTTGGAATTCTTGTAGAGTGTCGCACCGCTATATTGATCCCTAAAGATGGATGTATTGTACCAGACCAAAAGCTAAACAATACAAGTGACGTATATTTGATATGCTGATCGTAATTGTTCAAACAATCAGCAGGCTGAGACAAAAGAGATCGGAATCCTTCGCTAGGCACTCACCTCAAACTTCCTTCTTAGAAGAATACTAACATAATGTTGTTAGCATTAATATATTTGCACATCGATGAAACAGAAGACCTAGCGTGCCCCATATAGGTTGTCGACGCTCGAGTGCTCAAAATGTAATGTTGCGTACATTATAACATTTTTGAGATGAATAGGCAGAGGAAGAAGAGCACATAGTTAAATAACTAAACAACCTCAAAGTTCGACTGATTGCTCATGTAATGCATAAATCATGATGAACCACTCGACTGGGCGTGAACACGGCTTAGATAGACTATCTTTGTTTGAGAACTTCTGACGCATGAAAATAGGTCTTTAAACTGAACATCCCTGTTTCAGCTATTCTGTTACAATTAAGAATGTCGTGTTCACGCTGTAACATAGTGGAATTTGCTCTTTCATTCACTTGTGGTTCTATGGTTCTTATGCTCGAGATGTTTTTCTACAGATGACGCCTCTTCAAGACTGCATATGTTAGCAAAGTAAAGCTGTGCAGAACTTGACAATGTAGTCACTTATTCTGATCTCAGAATAAGCTGCATGACTAATGGCTGATAGCTAAAGAACTCGTATTGTGCATAAGGTAAGCAACTGAATAGCGAATTGTATTCTTACTCTCTTTCGAATTGTACAGATTAAAAAGCAGCTAACCAGCTCTGCTGCAGTGGCTAGAGGTAAAAATTGTCTTATCGAGCATTTTTCTCGTTAACTATTGTTGTGAATCTTTCATAAGCATTACGCCTAGCAAGTTAGCTATGATTGCTTTGTGTGTCGCGAGACTTGCGGTTGTATATTTACAGACGCTCTCATTTGCCCGCTCCTGTGTAAGCTAATGGAGATTCAGATGTAACGGCTACTGAGTACAAGCCCTGCAACCTTACAGCAGAGCGACCAAGCGTGTTCGACTTCTAGTGGCAGCTGATTCCGCATTCGTAGACGCCGAGATAGACCGCTCTAGGAAGTTCTCAGAAGAACACGACACGCCCAGCTGCTTCACAGACAGAGCGCGAGAGCTCTCCATGAGATTTGAAGTAATTTTTTGTGTAAATTGTATGACTACACAATATATAACTGCTATTCTTTTTACGTTCTCTGTCATAGAACTCTTTTGATATAGTCTAACGTACATTGGCCTCACAATGTCATCCTTTAAAGAGATTGGGTGTGGAGCTATGGGAGTAGAACTTAGAACGAGGGTGTCGCAAACGGACAGGACTGAAGTGGGGCAGGTTAGAGATGAGAGAAGGTGTTTAAGCCATAGGAGAGCGTGTGTCTTATGCTACTCAAGATGAGGCTTGGTAGTTTTACCTAAGAGAGTATTTTAATTTGCATATGAGGCATTTTCATCGAGTATAGTGTAGTGTTTCAAGGCAGGAATATTAATTCGTTCCCATTCTAGATGGGTTCGCTGCGAACGATATTGATGGTATTGTATGTAGTTGAGTTCTCCCAATTTTCTGTAGCTCTCTAGGTCCAACTTACTCTTACTCATCAGTGATATGTTAATATAATTGTTCTGGTTACAATCTCAAGTGATTAGAAGAATTCTAAAGGATAATTAGGTTTAAGTTGATGTGAGTACAAATTGAGCTCGGTGTGATGTGATTGTGTTTGTATGAAGAGACATAATCAGTGTACCTCACAGGACAACAGTATATTTCACACGCAGTAGCACACTTCTTTCGCCCATATTTCTTCCAGCACAATTTTGTGTTTGTGTAGGTCTACAGTTCGATCTGTATAGTGGATTGCGCCTCTAACATTAAGTCCTATTTTACGACGCTCTCTCCGCAAATCCACCGCGGCGTAGGCGCAAACATTGAAAATGAAATGCAGGAAAACAGTAGTACAAGTAAGTTTGCTAAATTATTTGACTATATCTCACGGCTAGACGCCATACAAAGCGATCTATATAGCACTCACTGCCAAAGGCGTTGATTCTAACATGATATTAATAGTAGACTCAGGGGTGTGAATGCTTATGTAATTGACTATCATGTCTGTATTTAATCTTCTTTTGCCTATGTTAAATTACTGTTTAGACAATATGATGTCTCATAGCTAAGATAGCACTCATTCTTCTTGTTCTCACTTGAACTATTGAGGCTTATAATCATAGAATATGATCTACTTATTAATATAGTAGATATAGAGGTTCCAGCGCTGGAGAATATTACATATAGTATTGTGACGCGGATAAATAGTTCGAGGCGAGCCGGACTTTTGAGATCTATCTTTATACTGAAAGGTGCCACTAGCTAGCGTATCACGATAGTGCAATTGGGTGTTCAACGCTAGCTTAGCTACGACTACATAAAGGCCTAGGTCGAAGCTAATGGGTGTCTGTTTAGAGCTCTTAGATGGATGCAAGCGGTTATCTCGTGTCTTGCTTCACGATTCTTAATGATAATTACTAGCATGTAGACATCATGTAAGTGGTACATTATTTTTAATGGTGGTTGTTTGCTATGGTGGGCTACGTTGAGATATATGCTTTGCTGTGTGTTTCCGAGCACTGCGCTCCGCGGAGCACCAGCGTAGTCTGTCTTATATCTGTGTTTGTGTCTCGTGACTGCGATAGTTTGAACAACTAATGTTGAACTTTGGATTATAGATACAAATGAAGATGGAGGGTAGATACATAGTTGTTCATTGTAGTGAGGATTGGGCCTTCGTTCTCAGAATGACCCAGGTTGAAAGTAGAGAAGACACGAAAGAGAAGGGGCCATTAAGAGCAAATAACGTACAGATACCTCGTCATCAATCCAGTGTCACTTTGGTAAATAATGGAGGCTTCACATAGAATGGTACTGCGCCTCTCTAACTGGTCAGATCCTCATTCAACATAGGTTCTCTCTGTAGAGGAGACACTGTTCTGTTCACACCTTGCCACTGGGTCTTCCTACCAGCTCTTGCTGCGGTGGTCTGGATCCATTAGCAGAGACGGCTAGAGTAGTATATATGTGAGGGCAGGTCGATTGTTTGACTGAGTTCATACTAGGTTCCGTCCATATAGGTATCATGGTAATTGATAGGTTTATTGCGAGTTGTCTTGGTTGACCAGTTTTTTAGGAATGTGAATTATAGATCACTCAAATATCACATTGCATTTATAATGCAATGAGCTTGTAACAAGTGAGTTGTATATCATAAATAACTAAGATAACGCATTAATTGTCTGGACAGGTTTGGTAGACCATTACTTAGACTCATTCTCACTATGGGGCTTCTCTTTCTGGTTCTCTGTTGTTGGTAGTGTTATTTTATTATATTTTCTCTTTAAACGCATTTTATCACATTCGAGCAAATATTTATGTCTGGCTAACGTTTATGTGTTCTTCGAAGGGTGTACTATGAAATTTGATGTCATAATGGTTGCTGATTCATAATGTAAAGTATTACAACGCTCAATAATTAAGGAAACATCTCTATCAATAATATTGGTGATATTAGGTGTTTGGAGTGAGCACCCCCTTTGCCTTGAGTGACAGCTTTGCACACTCTTGGTTCCATTTTACCAAGGCAGTCTATTCGCACATAACGAGGTTGGTTACCAATGTGGAATTTTTTGGATGAATATATATGCACTCAAAGTCAGTTATGGCTGACGCCACAGTGCTTGTTTGAAACGTGATTTGTAGATGAGGTGAGTCTCTCGTTTCGTCTACGACGTGGAGCGTTTCATGGAATCGTCGAAATCATATCGTGCTTGTAGTGTGAATAGAAAAAGTTAATGCGGTGGTCACGTCAGAGGCGATTTCAAGAATCGGAGGCAAAGATGTGTTTCGCTGTATATATATGGTGTAAAAATCGCTTCATTCCATTTATTCAAAAAGCACTCGTCATCGTCTACTTATTAAAAATACTTTATAAGACGTGAGGTCCGTTCTCTATTTCTGCGAACACTTGTTCCATGAGTACTGCTGATCAGATTTTCTCTCTTTCAGCTCTAGCTATTGCAAATAACGCTCCATATAGCGTGCTATGACTGACAAGCATCTTCTGGTCTTACGATTGACGACCCTGTACTCACGCGCAGTCGCACATCGTACTCCCAGATAGGGTTACCATGAATCTGCTTCCGCCCTAGGACAGCTGTTCTGAATGCTGGATAAAAGTTCCTCATTATAGTAAGTTTTATATACTAATGGCATGTCCAATTCAGATCGTTGCCAATGACCCCAAAGATTAAGTGCTAATTCCATGTGTCTTCAACACGAGTACACATGCATGCACTCTCGCGCAAAACTAGTAAGATGTTGGTGTGCGAAACACTATCCTAATTACAGTTCTTTCACTTTAGCAGATGTGAGGTCCGTAGATATTCAGGTCGAGATATAAGGCTCGCCAACGTTTCGAGCTAGAGGTGACCAATGAAGTAAAGAGAGAGGCTTGTCATTGATGGTCCCAATGAATCACTACGCTACGCAGGAAAAATGCCTATTGGAATTATAAAAAAGCTCTGCGCTTGTGGGATATTGGCTGATATTTTCTATGATGCTATTATTGGAGCTGCATTGTTAAATTGTAAGATTTTGTTTTATATGCTCGGTCGAGTTTTCGGCACAATTTTTCTTTTTGTGGAGTAACAGACATAGTATGTGTGGACGGAAACAAGTACTAGCTCGGGTTAGAAGTTGCTTTGTGTCTCCAACTACCGTTGAATGGGAACACAGTGGGGAGTAGGTTAGGCTCTGCATCGCGTCGGTGCGCGAGGGATAGACTATTTCTGATGTAGCAGGTGTTCGGTGTCGTCTCCTCCTCTAATATATAAAAAAAAATGGTTTAAAACTGTATTAACACAATAAGGCATAAAGTTTTGAGGATAGAAACGGTGTTTAATATTATATGATCTAAAAAGGCTCAAATTAGCGTAATGATCGACCCTCAACTCGTATGGCATAATACACGCAAAAGATATGACTAGAGAAGCCGGATCAAACCGTGCAGTTTTCACGCATTTTCTGGTTCTAGCAAGACTTCACGAGCTCTATGGTTGAGAGGTACTGTGTTAATTGTTGTTTTTTATTCAATAAATATCAGGTTATATACAAATAGAACTGAGAACACTCACACTGAAGCAACCGTTCCACAGATATGTGACTAACAGGAACTAGGAATAACAAAGCGGGGTGGTCAAAATCAAGAAGTAACAGTCCAGTATCTGGTGTGGCCACCAGCTGCATTAAGTCTGTAGTGCATCTCCTCTTCATGGATTGCACCCTATTTTGCCAGTTACTTGCTGTGAGATATTACCCCACTCTTACCCCATACCAGAGGAGACTCTGTCATATGTTTTCTTAGATTTTCTTGTTGCTGTGTAGTTTTTATGTGAGGGGGGGGCCCCCCCTAAGAATTTTTTTGTTGTTGCAGCAATACAACATAGTGTGCCAAGAAGCACAGGACATGTGCTCAGGTGACTTTGCATAAGATGAACTGGCTTCTTCATCTAAATATATGTTTCGTACTGGTACGCAATGTGGGCAAATTTACGGCATAAGGCTTCTCTCGTGGACTCGAAAGATAATGCTGGACAGCACCAGGTGAAGAGAGGAAAGGAAGCCACCTCAATCATGATTGTCTTCCAGCTTTTAGGAGCGTTATAGTGATATGTGCAATAGATCTATTGATTTGTGACACACGGCAGCGGTCACGACGCTACACATAGACGCTGGTCTTGGACGTTAGAATGGGCTTAGTTGTAGCAAAAGTAGTATCGTCGCATTCAATAGGTCAAATAGGGGTTCGGCTACTTGTCAAGAGTCTCACAAGATTTAATAAATATACTCTTAGCATTTATGGCATTCGGATTACATGAAATATGAATTATTCGCTTTTTCGATATAGCTGTGCATTGTCGATCATTGTTTTTTTGTGCTATGTGACAATTATTTGATTCTTCCCAGTGGAGTACGCAAAGCAATACTGTAAAAGAATCAGAGATGGAAGAAACCACTTTAGTGAGAACTGTGTTGCTGTCCATCTTTCTGATTGCGCTATCGTATACACACTATGTTCCTTTAAATATTTCTTTACTCCGATTCTTTATATATAACATCCATCCCAAGACGCTTATATCTCTGTCCAGACATCAACTCATTCTATAATCTTCACACCGACCTATAGAGTGACCTATATATCAGCTCTCTTTTGTGCTACTATCCTCTCTCTCTCTCATCAAAAAAAGAGCATTTTTTACAATGGAACTGTGTATGAAGTCTGCGCACATTCTACTGCCTACGAATTTACTCAGTTTCTGCCTCCAGGGCAAAAGATTTTCTTCACCTACATGACAAATATGCAACACTTATCTGCTCACTACTGTGGGGATACCGGTGTTGTGCTCAGTCATACGTTATAAATTTATCTATTTTTCTGCGTCCCATGGACTCTTCTGCTCTCAATCAACTTAAGTACACATTGATGTTGCTCATGCTCAATCTTATTTTGTTGTTGTCTAGGCAAAACAGTCTTATCATAGCGAGAATGTCCTGTCTATGATTAAGCTCTTCTATCTACATACGTATTCTCTTCATCTCCTCTGAATTCTTCTGTCTGTATTCTTTAATTTCTCCTCTCACTGGTATAGATCAATGTTCTGACCTATCTGTGTTTGCGCTCATCATCTTGCGTCTTTGTGATGATCATCGTTCGTCTCTTTTCCGCGTGGCCGTGGAGATTCGTACTCACTCCAATTCTCTCCTGCGTTTTGCATGATTGTGACTTCAAAGCCTTTCGACACACTTCGCTAGACATACTTTGCTAGGTCAGTGATTGTGCTACTTTGTTCATGGTGCCCTACATCGCACAGCTCACAAGTGTGTTGGAGGAGCAATTAATCACTAACTCGATAGATATCGGCTGAAGTGAAGGTATAGATTTTAGAATGGGACTGTATAGCTATCAAATAGACTTCAATTCTATTGTCTACAATATCTGTTGCATTCAGAGATGCTGTCCAACTCAGGTTCCACAAATTCATTAATCGCACCAACATCTTCATCAAATCGTCTTAGGCATCTAAGGGTGTCATTGGACAGAGTAGAGAAGAGAATGTATGTTCTCGTGTGTGATGTGACGATGTGGCACGATCAAAACAGGGATACAAAGGTACCATCGTTGAGCATGGCATATAGAGTATTGTTAGAGTGAATGAGCCAGCCACGCGTTTGGTAGAGTTAAGACGATTCGTCAAATAGGTACACTCTATGGCTCAATTGACCAGGGGGCTCTCGGGGGTGTGTGAAATAGGCAAGCACTCTTGCTTAGGCCTTATAAGTGTCTTAGAAACACGACCTGCTGCAGTAACTCAATCACTCACTATCCCTTGGGTATTGAAGGTAATCAATTACTACAATTCGTCTTCTGGGTAATCTTTAAGTAAGCATAATAGTGCGGTGCATAGTGTATATATGACAATGATATGATGCTATAGAGGAATGGGTGTGAGTTTTTGGTTAAGCTAGACACCTATGTAACTCTTCACTCCGGAGTGAGCTATCTCATAGAGGGTTCTTGCCGCCACGTTCTATAGTGGATATTTAACCATTGGGAATTGATACTTCGAGCAGACTTAGGAGAGACCATTAACATCTAGAACATTCCTGGCTACGCCGCTACCTAATCGTTCCCCGACGCACACACACTTCTTTGCTAACTAATTCTACTTCAGTTGAACTGGTATCGTTCAGTGCAGTAAAATGCATGTTGTGGTTGGACAACCCATGAATCTGTTTTCCAACCATGGAATTTCGCTACTTGCGCGAAAGGCTGATGAGATCACGCCACCAGGATTAACACGTAGCCACTAATATATTTCAACACATGCATGGTGTCTATTCAGTTGTGATACTCTCGATTGCAGATATTTGTGCCATACTAGCAAATCTTATGTTATTTGGTTCAGATTCCGTTCAATCACAAGATTCAGTACTCTTTGTTCTCATAAGGAAACAAGTCACTTGTTTGGTTCATTTATTAGGGTGGGCACTCAGCCACAATATCACTACATATATAGACGACGAGTTCTATAATTAGAGTGATCTAAGTGAGAGGTTTAAGTGTAATGATTGTGGTACCAATTGTCTGATAGTATAGATAGTTATCTAGATAATCTTATTAATTTATTTCATGTAGTTAGATAGAGTTAACATTCATCATAGAACCGATGTGTTAAATGTTACCACTTGTAGACATGTGACAAGAGAAATACTTGTGTTCCATCCTGTCGGATTGCTTAATGTTTCTGAGAAACATTACGAGTTTCAATTAAGACTCACGAGACTACATGTTAAGGACCACTAGCGAGCGCAGAAACGTAACTGCTGAAGTACTGAAATTCCACCAGAAGAACATTAGTTCCGAGACACATTCCCAATGTTAAATCACACTTCTCAGGGTGGTGAACTTTTCTCCATACCTACTATCCCCACGCCACATATTTTATCCCCAATGTTGACCAGTCTCGTGCAGAACATGTCGCTCTTACGAACATCTACAACAAATTGCTTAATGAAATGGTAACCAATGCCAATTATTTGAAACTTTTAGGAAACGTCTCTGTATAAACACAGCTTTACCCATTACATTTTTTTTGTCGTTTTCTCCACGTTCTCTCTTAACAATTCGCCTGAGCAGTTATACTCCACAGCAACTATCCTGCCCACCATCTCCACAAAATCAGTTGTAGCAGAACGGTTGTATGCAAAATAACCATAGGACAACCCAACTGTCACTCCTCTAAAACCAAGCCCATAAAACACATTTGGTTATCAGCACTATCACCACTTATGCTGCATCACACCGCGGTAAGATTAACCGTAGCTGCTTACATCTACTGCTCTTTAGGCACCATAATTATTGTCCTAAGCAAAGATGTATTTTTCCTTCCAACGATACAGTAATTGGATGGTTACATTGTCAAAGAAAGTGGAGCACAAATTTGAAACGCATGATAGAATGATTGAACTGTGGCGTCGTATTCTAGCATTTGGAAAAACGTTTGGATTAATTGTTATGTCTCCTCCTCCTCTTGACCTCCTCTACTTCTTGTATGGCTCTAACTCGCCTCTACTCCATCGTACTGCTAGTGTCCTTACTGAGCTCTGCATGGAAAAATTAGATTAGGAATGTTGTTGTTGTGTCACTCGCCGTTCTCGAATTGTATGAAACTGGATGGTGTGTGTTATCTTGCTTGGTATACTGATGCAACGGAGGGAGAGCATAGTGTAAAAGAGAGGATGATTATTTGAGAGTAAACAAATCATGCTTCATGTTTTTCTAGAACACATAGGCATGTAATAGCAGACTCGCAAAAACTACTTAAACAATTCTCTTATGTAATACTCAGAGTACATAAAGACGAAGACACGATTGTGAAGGAGTCTAGGACTATACAACAGTGTGTAGAGGCAGCAGAGGCAGGGGAGATAATACAAGAATTTAGTAGAGTCTCTAAATAGCGTGAGGAGATGTGCACAGTTCATTTATTTCCTTTTTATCATGGGTTCAATAGCACCTAACTTCTCTTCTATAATGTTTTGTCCAATACATAATGGATAGAGATGGATTAGCTCCCTCTTCGGTCTTGCGTATCTATGAGATTTCGGTGTTTTGCACTTACACAGGTTGTGGGTGGTTACTGGAGTATTCAAGGGGTAAAGGAGCTTGTAGATCGTTGGGATATGTATGGCTGGTTGGTTGTTCTGGTGTGATTGGGGGGGCAGGTGAAGGTAGGGGTGATGCTCCAGTGTAGAGGAGGCGCGGAGCGCGCGTCGATTGCAGGGTGGCAGTGTAATGAAAGGGGGCTTGGTTGGTGTGATATGAGGGTGGTAGGTTAAATGGGGTGTCAAAGGAATGGATATTGCAGGATGAGTAGAGCTTGTGGATGGGGAGTGAAGTTTGTAGAGGGGTACAAATAGAACGCGTAGAACATGTAAATGTAAAGTTTTCACTGATAAGGGCAAATAAAGTGGCATAGACAGCCCACATCTGAGTGAGGTTCCCGTCAGGGTTGAGAAGAGCATCGGGGGGCGGGGTTGACGGGGAGAGACAATCTCGACATATGATAAAAAGCAGCAAGAATGAGTTATCGGTTCGTGGAATTTCGCTTTAAGATGTATTGGAAAGTGATAATACATGATACATACTGTAAATAAAGAAGTGATAGACATGTTTACAACAGAAACTAATATAGAGACATATGTATTATCTACATATAGCCATCATATACAGGGTAGATACAGTAAGCATATGCTCTGATGAGACAGAGATCGCAGCGCAGGAGGAGATAGATAGTCAAAGCAGTGATTCAATGCACAGAAGGACTGAACAGGGTCGGTCTCCTCCGGTCTGATATTGTGCACTAAACATTTATCAGGTTGCGCGTGTCAATGTAGATAGGGTAGCATAATCTTACTATGGAATTAAGAGCACTCCTCACTCTGCGGATTCGACAGAGCTTGTGATATATATTGCTTCCAGATGCCACGTATCGCAAGGCGGGATACTTACGACCACTGATTAGCCTATTGCTCGGAGATGTCCTCATACACACACAACGGTAGGCATGGGTGGAGGGTAGAGAGAGTAAGGAGTAGTGATGAGGTCGAAGATGCATTAAGGTGCGAGTGGTGGGGGTCTCGTATCTGAGCTTCTCCCTATAGTTCCGCAGTGAACTGGCCTATTCGACGAAGGAGTTAGGTCGAGCTCGGCCTGATGCACAGGCGCTAAATGGAGGATCGATAAGACACGCTAAGTCTTATCCATATACTCTAGAAAACTGTTTTCCAAGGCTGCTTCAGCTTACTAAGAAAAGCTGCTAGATAGAGATGGGGAGAGAGAGGGGCGTCTCAGGGGAGCAGGCTGCTGCCACCCTGCACATGGCGCGAGGGTAATCAGTTGACTCAAAATCACTCTTCCTCATGACTAGCGCACAAGCAGACGCCACAACACAAGACCCACAGTAAACTGTTTATTGCCTATCCGGAGCACACACACATTATTTAACGTGCTCCTATTGCATCGCCAAGCTTTTTCTGGCAGCCAACCTCTTGGCATCTGTCAAAATGTGCACGAACCTGTCATAACGGTAGCTTGAGAAGAAGTTGTGTCGAGATACTCGTCCTGATAGCTTCTGATGGACTCTAGAATGTCTATTATGAACTTCAGAAATTTAATTTTCCTAGTCATATATAGGCTAATAGCATTTGATTCCACTTGTCATTATTCTGTCTCACTAACGTCTTCTTTTTACGCTGATGTCAGTTGCATTTAGAGAAATGGTATATCTAGACGTAAAATGAGTCGTGTCTGCAAGTGTTCTTGTATGCTCTATGTCATTTATTCAAGCATCACTAATCCAGAGAATGATAGCGGATGCTTGGATGTGTGCATGAGTAGATGGAGGCAGAGAATTTGTGTACAGTTTTCGCATCGAGTTAACAACAGAAGTAGATCAGAGAGCGATACGAGAGACGAAGATATATACGATCTGCAGTAAGCGAATGAGAGCTGGAAGAGAGAGAATAATAAGTACACAGGAGAAAGACAGAGAAGAGACGAAGACCGAGTATGAGAAAGTAGGCAAACCGTGCCATCTGTGGGTCGTGTAGAAGAGAGGCAACCCGAACCAGAGCTAGAGAGAAGGCGAACGCGCAGTCAAGAAAGAGAACCTTATCGACAGGTATCGCAGTCGGTTATTTCTGAACAAACATCGATTTCGTAGAAGAGTATCTATAACAGACAGGGGTCAGAGAGCATAATATCAATATCCATTCATGTTATTATTTTAGGCGAAAATAGTAGTGGACACACGGTCTATGTGTCATTATCTGTAAGGAAAAAATCATAGTAATTGCTTTGGTTTTGATTATATTTTCTATTTAGTGCACTTCAGCTTAAATACTCGTTGTAGACTAATAGGCTGTTCGTAATGATATGATGGCGAATACACTAGTGAAGACGAAATTCTGATAATCTATTTGAATTCAATTACTAACATATGTAATCATGTAGTCCCAAAAAGCTATGCCTCATAAATATATTCTATAATGTTGATTGTTCTTTCTTACGAAGTAAGTCTTACACCTTTGATATGTTGGATTCCTATCTCTCATTGCACATACTACACAATTACAGTTTAAAGTGCGCCGATACAGACTACTACATTTCACATAGCTATTTGCAGCAATGGTGGCTGCTCTGTGGTCAGGCCTGCAGATGGTACAGAGTAGGAGGCTTGAATGTCATCTGCTTGTCTGAGGCTACATGCGCACAAAAACTATGTGTCACCTGATATACTGTCACGCTATATTACTGATACATTAACATGACTCTCTGAGCTGGTACATAGAGTACAGCACATTATGCTACCACCCGAGCTTGCTACATAAGTGTTTGGTCTGATAGATCCAAATTGTTGTTCATGGGGCTTTTCGCGCTCTGAAGCAGCGTGGTTGTCCTATGGTTTTTTTTGTATAACTCACTGACCGGTCGGCTCACAACTTTTGTGAATGGTTGCAGGATATTAGCTTTGGAATCCTCTCAGCAAATTTAATGAAACGTGAGAAACTACAAAAAAAAAATTGCTATATTACTATTAACGAACGTTTCCTAAACGTTCAACCAACACTGAGTTATTATAATTCGAGTGTATTCTCGCGAGTTTCTTGAAGTGATTTCTATGGATGGAGGAC
Source organism: Salvelinus sp. IW2-2015 (assembly GCF_002910315.2). Taxonomy (NCBI): domain Eukaryota; kingdom Metazoa; phylum Chordata; class Actinopteri; order Salmoniformes; family Salmonidae; genus Salvelinus; species Salvelinus sp. IW2-2015. The sequence goes on along the minus strand of NC_036856.1, from coordinate 35,949,022 downwards.
CTTGCTCGCTATCTAGAATTGCGGTTAACAACTCTCGCGGTTGCTGTCTAGAGGCATATCTATAGTGACACTCTTTCACACAAGACTGCCGTTGAGAGGACTCGCTCGATATTTGTGGAATGCTGTTGATCTCAAACACGGTGTATACTCAGTCACATGCTCTCTCTTGCGCAACATCGCTTCGCGGAACTAGTTCAGGGGTACATGGCGTATCGTGGTCAGCATTAACGTGAATTTCTGCAAGGCCTTTTGTTCATATGGGCTTTCTAGAGATTATTTAAATGTAAGTTGTTCGTCCAGTATAGACATTTAACGCAAAAACAATAAACATACAACTACAGTTCTACTTTTTAAAATGTTCAGAAAAGGTTTTCAACCACACAAGACATGTAATAAAAGTCTACCTTACAGCTATGACACAATACTCCTCCTCCATGCTTCACGGTTTTGGCACCATTCAGCTCATCTGTGGAGCTACCGGCGTAACACCAAAATTCTTCCTCTTTCTAACATGTGCTTGTGGTTTTCTACTGTAGGTACATATTGTTCTGTGCCTCTAGTCTGGGCACAAAATCTTAAGTGAAATTGTTTGGATCCCCTATTTTGGACAAACAAGAGAGGATACTTGTTCTCTACCTCTCGGTATAGACATGCTCCATTTAAAAATCTATAATGCTTTGCCCTCTATGTGCTATGTGAAAGTAATAAAAAACCATGGTATTTGCTTATTGGTGTCCTTGTACTAGTGGTTTTTTGGGCCAGAAGTTGCGAACATGATTCGCTGGTGGCGCACCTCGTGTGCAGTGTGCGAAATTTCGCTATGAGAGGTTGGGATGCACATAGAGTCATGGTTTCAACTACATTTGTCGTAAGCATTGATACTTTGACGGGGCTGCATCTGAGCGTGCAGTTATGCACCTCTAAATATAGAACTTAACTACAAGAATCTGGCAGCGAATGATTCGGTCAAATCTCGGGGTATTCTTTATCCTTGTGCGGTGAGTCCGCCTACAATAGTAGTACACAGTTATTTCAAATCAATAGACTCTAGATCTGGTGTCGGTTTTAGTATTTCGAGATGGTTGAACATCTTGTAAGAAACTTATCCAAGAGCAGAGGTTCATGAAAAATGTTCTACGCGAATTGGACTTTAGGACTTTTATTCCCACAAAAACTCAAGATCTCTTTAAAGTATGTATCAGGTTTGCAATCTTCAAGAAGTCAACAATATTCACACATTTAGATATTCCAGAATCGTTATTATAAATTACCATATGGATCATAAAGGTTAATTCCTTATATCACTAAGATTTAGTTGAGCTTTCTCTCTAGTGTACTATGTCCTAAAACACCATTACATGTTGTCACATAAGCACCACAACTGATTCATTCTATAGAACGCATCGAAGGGCCGCTGGTGAAAGTACGAAATTAGACGCTAACTTATTTCACCGATTTATCAACTAATGTGTAAAAAGCTGCTCGCTTGCTTTATATTTGTGATGTGCTATTCCGCAAGGTATAGGTTGAGCTTTGTCCATTTTCTATGTAGGAGCCTAGCGTTGACTAGGATATAGTACCCGTTCATAGAGTGTGGACGAAAGCTGCTTCATGCAGAACGATAAGAAATAAGTGGGTCAGTTGAATTACTGTATATGTTATGTGGGAACACTAATAAAATAGTGGACCAATATTTAATGTCTGTACTTAACGATCTATTTTCTTGTTGATACTTGATAGAGACATGAATTCCATTTGGGATCAATTCTCAATCATACTTTTTGTACATTATTTCCAGCTCTGCATACGTTAGAGATATGGATAAGGGGTGTGATAGCACACTAGTAGAGCGAAGAAACAGGTTTAAAACCATAACTAAACATTCAGTATGACACGCACTGTGGTAAGATATGAGAATAGGTGTGTAGGGTGCAATCTAATACTTTTGAGCCTGGTACCGTGATTGGGGTGAATCCCCCCAACAGGTATCTAGAATCATCTACCACCGACTGAACAAGGATGGTCTACGCACACTTCAAAGAGGTGCACGCTATATTCTTATACCACTTCGCCATTCGACTAGCTGCTAATCTACACAGATCTATTATCAGGTATGAGATAGCTTATTACGTCTTAGACTTATAACGTAGGGCCTTTGAAATCTCTTCCTGAATAACTGGACAGCAGCATGTGGTGTGGCATTACAGTCACGTTCGTGTTGTCTCATGTTTTCACGTCTCAGATGAGACAATATTGAAGAAAGGATAGCCAATCTGGACCCATATCAATTGTGCTACCATTAGCTTTTTTGTCGACAGTGTCAGTTGGACTCGCCACGGACTCAATTACATTTTTGATCATATTCCATTTCTTTCATCTCGACTACAATACACACGTTTCCTCATGTTCAACACAAATGAAGGCTTTCTAGTTTGTTTGTCACACGACATTGAGTGTCCAAGATAAGCCAAGAGTACTTAGTGGAACCACGACCACACATTTCCTTGTGCCAGCTCACGAAGCGAGGCAGAACAAGAGAGATTACATTAGTCTCATTACAGTAGCACTCTAGGATTTATGGCAAAAGCTGTAGATTACTCTGCGCATCAATCTTTGTGAGAATGCGTCATTATCCATGTCCTCGGTTATGCTTCTTATTGGTTAATAACTTACGCACATCAAGATTGGGTGGTTTCTGCTATTTTGATATTCACAACTGTGTCTAGATGCGTACACTGACGGTTAAGGTTGGGTTAGTTAAGTAGGATTATTTGATAGTTGCTGACGCTTATTCTAAATTATGGATCATTTGATAGGTTTCTCTCAGACTAGCGCTGAGAAGATCTCACAATGCTGACCGTTGTAGAACTTGCAGGATGAAAGTCTAGAAGCGGCAAGAAAGGAGATGCATTCTGATGCTCATGTCAAACAGTACTATTAGCACATGTGGAGCCTGTGAATAAGACATATTTATTGTAGTACTTAGGAGTTTGGTAATTGCCTTTGTTGGTGATTTTTTTAATGTGTGTGTGAACATTAGTTAGATATAACACTATACTGTCAGGCCTGTTTCCTGGCTCTTAGTTCATTTAATCAGGGCGGCCTAGAAGTTCGCAGATGAGTTGGAGTTTTATAATAGCATTTCGCTTCATCGGCTCTTTAGAGCTCAAGATGCTGATAATAGCCTTATCACAAAATGATGTGACAAAAGTGTAGAAACTTTCAGATGGCTCGATACTCCTCCTGTCCGACCTTACACTGGTTGCTCTCGTTAGTTTCCTATGTATCATTATTATCCGCAGTCGAAGACTACAGTCTGAATATCCCAAACAGGCTAATGCGCGATTGTAAACTCAGCAAACAAAAATCATCAGAAAAGATAGATTGGTGATGTGGCACATCACTCAATCATCAGGATATAGTTTCCTCCCCTCCGCAATAGTGTAAGTAAATAACGCTGGGGATGCTAACATATAACAAATCACATTACACTGTACTCTAACCCTGTATTCACCCAGTACATAATGACATCTCGGCGAAAGGCAGGCTCGTTGGTTAAGCGAATTCTCTCAATGATACGTAGGCGCTAGCCTATATCTCACTAGCAGAGACATGGTGCGAAGTACTTGCGCTTGAGGTAGCTCAGTGAGATAGAGCAGAGATTGCGAGAGATAACAGTATATCTAATGCAGTGCTTGTTCAGAGTGGTACAATACTCCAAGATCTGACTGTTTACTTTGTAATTTTGGACGCTAGAGCCCTCTCCGCTCTGTTGTTATGATGGTGGGTCGTTACTGTTGCTGCTTGAGTTTCACGAAATACTCTGTGAACTTGGTGGATGCAGGCGTTTCATGTCTCGCGTTGTAGTAAAGTAAGTTTTTGAACTGTGATCTCTTAGGCAGATCAATATATGATCTATTTAACACTGTGCTCATACTAAGCTAGTTGCTGAAAATAACCAACCGCGCAGTAGTGTGCCGGGGATATTCGCTAGTGCCAGCCTTGTTCTTGCGTAAATGAACACATATCTCTCTTTACATCAGAATAACGACATTGTGGCTCTTAAATTGTAATTCTTTAGTATGTATAGGAATATTGATGGGCAAAACTCTCGGTAATTTCCGCACAAGATATATACTGCCTAACTTATGATGATTAATATAGCAAAAGTTTTAAACCATTTTTTTTATTATTAGAGGAAGGAGAGCAAGAAACTGGCTCTCAGAATAAATTCTCGACTGAGGAGCCAGGTAGATCAACTTCCCAATAGGGAGAAAGCACTCAAAACCCACTAGTTGTCTCTTTCAAAGAAAATACAAAATGTCCGAAGACTCTCATATAACCAACCTTACTACAAATGGCAGGCGAAATTTGATGAATTCAACGAGCAAGGAAACTTTTATTTATAATCCACCTTGTCTGAAGTGAATGGATTCACCGATACCCTACCTCCGTAAGCTGGCGTAACCACTGATCGTATGCTAGAAATGACGGTCTCAGTTCTTTGTATATATCATACATATCTGTACACAATGCTGTCGTTAAAAATGAAATCTTGTTCAGGTATAGTGATATTGTTGTACCTCACTGTTGGGTAACGCACACTCCCTGCACATCCCGGTGCCCAAGCAGCGAACTTGCGCAGACCGATATGGGTATGCTATGCTGAACACAGCATGGCCGCTAAACGCCAGGATCTATTAAGGCCAAAGCAACTTTTTGTACAAAATTAATAGCTGGAGAATTAAAATTGCACGAGTGTTTTGACGTACCATACATGCTGTCCTATCAGGGGCGTGGAACATGTGTAGTGCTATGGTCAGCATAGCATGTGATATCAGCAGAATGTCTGATTACAGATGACTCAATATAGAGTAGGTATATTCTTTGTAATAGCGCAGACTTTGATAACTGGCATGTGATATCGACATTAACGCAATACAAAAATTAATGAGGAAGGCAGCAGGTGTCTAATATACTGATTGGTTATTATTTTAGGTAGGTGAGTGAGATTGAATATTTGTGCGTGGTGTTGAATAAAGAGAACTACTTCTTATACAGTTTAAGTGACATTGTTTGGAAGCACAACATTTCGCAATGACTCATATTCATATGATGTGTCTGTCGTTTTGCGGCTGCGTCTATTTTAGACGATTTACTTTTGTTAACACTGAGAGGCATAGGGCGGTGATGGTCAGTAGATATGACTACGCGGGAGAGCTAAGCTTTCCCGCGACTGAAGCGAGATATCTCTCATATGGATAAATTTTGCGCCAAAAATTAGTCATAGTCGTCGCTGGCTAGACTATACTCTAAACCTGTCATTTCTTATAATCAAGTCTAAGGCATGACATCATGCTAAACATCATAATGTACTATACGATGCACACTGTGAATGACAATACGAGTTAACTTATAATTCTGTATCGTCATATACATACATAGACTTCACACATTGACTCTGATATCCCACGTCATCACAGAACCAAGTTGCAGACATGTAGTGTGAATTATGTATATAATATTAAATGGGTGACCTCCACATTTGGGACTCTAGTTAACCGGATAACACTACACCTCCACAAAAACAGATGGACTCAAGTATCTCCTGTGAATATATTTCAACACTGTGACTCCAAACAATTTGAACGTCTTTTGTTAGTTTTTATACTGGCTACTCTATTTGTATTATGCATGGTGATCTTTATGGTTTGAATTCCAAAACTGGTCAAGGACACTGAAAACAGTAGAACATCATTGAGACAGAGCTGATCAAACAATCTATCAAGTGACCTCCATTAGTTCAAACACATCTTGACCGTTTGTTAACCAGTACACAAAGTCCATACCCCCAAAGGAAGCAAGTAGAAGCCAGTGGCAGGGAAAACTCCCCATATACGCTGGATAGAAAGACCTTGAGGTGATGACTGCACTCAGACCATCTGTTAGCGCGGGTACCAATATTTCTGTAATATATAAGCATACAAAGCTGACTGGTAGCTGAGCCATGGGATGATTCTGCCTCTGTATTTGCGTAATTCTTGTTGGCTATCAACTTGGGTATGAGGAAGACACCAAAATAAAGAACAACTTTGGGAGAACCTCGTATCTATAGACTACTCTTACATATAGAATATCTGATACTCTCAAGGAGTTATTATTTGGTCAAGAACACAGTTATCTGTTATAGCAGCATCCATCATCTTGAATGCTGTGAGCCGGCAGGGTAAACAAAAGGGCTTATGTTACTAGCTCCTCACAATGCAGTTAAAAGTGTCAATTAAGTAGCACTATATTTAAAAATCTGACACAGTTCAAGACTCAGCCTCCACTATGTCGCACCATAAGTCACTAACAACATCATCTAGGTACTAACGTAGGCAAACAGTAAACGGTAACCACATTGCATCATATACGTAACAGTGGCAATTCAGAAAATAAATTCAACCCTTGACTTTTTCACAACAATTTGTTCTTAAACAGCCTGAATTCAAACATGTATTAAAGTTTATGTTTTTACCGCTCATGCACAAAGGTGAAAACATGTTTTAAGAAATGTTAGCAAATTTAATTGAAAAATTAAACATACGAAATATCAAATTTTTACATAAGCATTCACAACCCTGAGTCAATACATGTTTAGAATCACCTTTGGCAGTGAGTCTAAGAGCTTTGCACCCTGGAATGTGCAATATTGCAATTTATTTATATTTTTATTCTTCAAGTTTGCTTCCGAGTGGCGCAGCGGTCTAAGGCTTGAGGCATCACTAAATGAAAGTTGCCACCACATGCTTGAAAACTAAGGCGGTAAAAAGTGGTACTCTGTGATATGTTTGGGGCAAATCAAAACCCAACACAACAACCGGCTCAATTTTGGTCTTACGTAGAACATTTGAATTTTTTATTTTATTTTTTACATTGGATAAAAGTAGAGACTAAGCAGTCTCCTGCTAAATAAGTGTATATCATACACATAACGCAGTCTGAGCGACCAATGGGAGGTAATACTATATATGTGACTTTGAAACCTCACTTCGACGTAGATAAATGGCCCTTGAACTCTTAATGGTGTAAAAACCCCTGTCTACTGGAGGTAGATATACGGCCTTTCTTTGTCTACCACATTGCACTATCCATTTTCCCAAGATGCGGTATCTCACACCCTCAGTAAAACCATAGCCCCACCCATCCTGTTTAATAGTGATTTTACAGTCGCTCTTGAGGCACCACATGTGTAAAACCTCAAATGATTGAAGACTAAGTAAAACGCTGGTTTATTACTACAGGTAACAACCTAAATTCAATCTGGAAGTGCCATGTGACGCACTGGGCGTTCATAACTCAGAGCGTTTCGCTCCTCATGGGCACGTGTATTACATGGCTCCCAACGTCGAACCACTCTTGTAGGCTAACCCCGCGTGCTCATGTGACTGTAAGGCGTTACGGGTCTATGATGCAGCTCAGCGTTTGCACGGCTCTAATAACGCAGTTCAATGCTAACATAGCCCATAAGTACCAACTTTGGATCTGTCATCGTCACTTCTACAGGTATCAACGAATGAGAGAAAAAGCTCACTGAACAATTAATACTCCCCGAGCATGAGCTTGGTTAGGCCTGTAATATAGGCCTCTGGACATGTTCTATTGTCTTGATTACAGCAAAGTACCTTTAATTGCACTTTTTCTTGGCAAATTACGTATGTACCTGACACATCTCGACTCTGTCGCGGGCGGTTGAGCGTACTCATCGTGATCATTGGTATGTATCAATTAGTACTTCCTGCTGCTCCTGGCACACTCTGCACTAGACGTGTGAAAAGGCGGTAACCGCTCTGAATTAGAGTACGGTAACGAGAAGAGAATTTACCAGCTTCGTCTAATTGACATTGTGACATCATCTCAACTGTCCTCATATGCCATCGCACGCTGGATTCTCCCTGTAAGGTACAAATATCTCTAACGGTCAGCCCCAGCGTGCAGTTCTCTCTTGTAATTGCGCCACGTGGATTTAGAATGTTCTCGCCTTCTCTCGTTAATTTCTAATGATATGTGATTGTTACGACTCAATTCATTTAACATTATTTAATGTTATCTGTTAGATTATTTTTGCGTAATTTTCTTAAAACTGCAATTGGTTGGTTAAGAGGTTGAAAGTTAAGCATCTTCGACTGTAAGGATCTACAACCCAGCTGTGCACGTCGATGACCTGTCTAGTTCACATTTCCAAATTTACATTTTATACTACTAGCTAACTATGTTACTTAATTCTATCCTAGAAAGATGAGAGTTTGATTGTTACGAGTTTCGATTTTCACTCCGGCGCTTCATTCATTCACACACTAGTATTTGATAAAATAGTTTTTTCTATACTTTGCGGAGCATACATTTTTGGACATTTCTGACCCCAACTGTGAACCAAAAATTTCCACACATTAGTCGGAGCTTTGCAATATGTTTTGTGAAATGTCTTTCTAACGATATGCTAGAACATGTTTGCACATCTCCTGAATCAAGCCAACAGAGAAACAGTATCTGCACTAGCAGCGTGTCATCATATTAGTCTTCTCAAAATCTGTATTGACCCTAGCATTTTAAAAGGCTGAGGTGTATAATAATGTACATCGAGTCTACCACGTACAGGATAAGGACCACATATGGTAGATATCGTTCGGTCGCACGGTTCTTATAATAAAGCTGCCCATATTATGTTGTGATGTTGAGTTGTTGTGTACTTGTGCGAAATGTATGGCAGTAGCATACTGTAGCCTGTACTCGTCATGCAATATAGTTCATGACGAGTATAGTTATTTAAATTATAATACTATGTGTAATATGGACAAATAATAAACATATTATCGAGAGAGGACACGCTCTCAGAGATGGCTGATTGTACTACATTACTGTACATTATACAATTTATCGATTCAATGAGTGAATGTAAGACTGATCATGCCTACATTCTTCTCTGTTTAGCTCCTGTATATAGAACGTCATCTTAATTGAGATTAATGTATTAGTGTCTAGATAATTTTGGGCGTACAGTAGCCTATTTTAGATGCTAACCCGTGCGCCACCGAAGTGCACATTCGTGCCACATCCTAGGTGAGTCTTGGCGAATAACTTCACTGTCTTCATTGCCTCAGGCTTCAGTAGCGATAGCGGCTCATTACTGTGTTTCTCTCGCGACCAATCCCATTCTTGTTCTCCCTGCACAGATTAATATACTGGAGACATGCTATTTTCGTATTACATCTCACCCTGTCTTACGATTTGGAGAGGAGTCCCTCGGATAGAATCGGAGGACTAAGACTAACATGCGTTGTAGACTTTAGAATCTGTAGTGGGCGAGTAGATTGTCATGTCATTGGGAAATATATAAACTTGTGCTGTTCTTGTTTTAATCGACTTAGGAACTACTATGTTTAAATCAAATACAATAAAGTGACTAGTGTACCCAACTTTGGGTGTTCCCATACCATAAGAAATGAAATGTTTTTACTTTATTCAATCGGCCTAGGAAGCTTCCTGTGTCTCACTCGCATGCCACAGTCTATGGTGCGGGCGTCCTCGAAAAGTTAGTCCTATCGCTGTATCTGGTCAGTGCACAGCAGCAGCTTGACTTTGAGCATTGAAAGACCCCTGACTAGGGGTAGATGGGCCTCCACAGCCAAATCGTATGGAGAGACCTGCATCAGACGACTGTGGATTAGACATTAGATAAGTTTACGAGAACAGTTAGGCTCCTACTCGTTTCTGATTCACGTGTGAGTAGTTTGCTTATTTCTGAGGCTTTAGATCAGATTTGCATGTTGGATCTATCACATTTATCCTGTGCTGTGGTATTTATTATGGTGTAGATTACCTACTGTCGGGACGTATAGAAACTAAGTTAGTATTCCACACCTAATACCCCAATCGGTCACGTCATCCTAAATTACAACCTCTTTATTTTCTTCAAAGCTCTGGATTGGAGTCTGTCATTGTCTCATTGTATCAACCGTGGAGACATGAACAGTATTTGACACATTATTCAAGATTGTGTGGGGAGAGGGGGCCGAGCTGGACTGATCTCTTCTCTGTAGACTGAAAAGAGCTAGACGTGCAGAAGTGAGCCTGAAGCCTTTAGGTTTAACCTCTCTCTCTGTGATCCCGACACGTTGCAAATCACATTCTCTATAAACACGCTTCTCTACCAGCCTGGAGTATGATAACAACCACGTATAGGCACACTCACCACATCGCTTCACTCTCTTTTATTGCTACTCAAGAGTAGTGTGATGTGAGTGGTAGTGTGATGTGAGGTGATGTTGGATCGTATGGAGGGTGAAAGTGAAGTGAGAAGTGATGTGAGTTTGAGTGAATGTAGAGCATTGAAGTGTAAGTGATATTGTGCAGATCGGGGAGTGGGTGAGTGAGCGGACTGAACAACAACGGGAATCCACCCGTCGAGTGCACCGCGTGGTGGGTGAGTGCGCAAGTAGAGTGGGTGAAATGTGGATGATGTGACATGGGTGAGTGCGTATGGGTTTCGGAGATCGGTGAGTGGGGTGTCATGGAGTGGTTCGTAGCCTTGGTACGGTGCGAGTGAAGCTACAGGCGAACAGTATCACAATTAATTGTTGTTTGAACAGTATCGTGTTGCTCATCAAAGTTAGTGCTTGAGCTCATATGAATAGACTCCCAAAGCATGGTGAACACGATATGGAGGTGGTGTCACAAGCTACTCACATGTATCTTTTTCAACTTCCTCTACTTACTTTCTCACTGGTGCCACGACAGGCAGCAGTTTGCCAGTGCTCCGTTTGAGCGGGAACTGGGTCTGCTAGAGCGCGTAAGTATCCTCTGGTCTGACAGCAATAGAGACGTACGGGGATTATGGCAGGGAAAAAGGAAGGACGAGAATCCCCGTCAAGCTCGCGCTAGATCTGAGCGCCAGCTAAGATGGGCTGTAGAGATGCTCCTCAATCACAGTTACATTCATTCTACCATGAGTGGTTTCGTTCTTTGGGGGTACAGCTATACTCTCTACTTTAATCTCATCGAAGACGGCACGATCTGACGCGGAGATAGTCCAACTCATCTCACATACATTCACTGCGATAAATGGACCCAATCTGTACTACACTCGCACTGAACATGTCACATTCAACTCAACTCACCACTTCATCAACTCCTCCAACAATACACCGCTTCATATGCTTTCAGAATCATCTTCACGCTGTCACTACGATCTTTGGCGGTGAACTCATTAGCCGTTTGAGGGCAGCAAGTGTCGGACTTCAAGCTCAACTCGGACTACACACAATATTGTAATCATCTACACTACTCATCACCAATTGGTCGTTCTTATCCTCATCACATTCCATCACTCAGACTCTGTTTATCCATGTCCGCCTTTATTACCACTGCTCACCCATTTTCTGCACATAAGGTCATCACACGACATCTCACTCTATAGCTAAGAAGTGTCAACGTGATGAGGTCTTGATGGTGCGATTTATCTTCCCACCGTTGGAGGGATGGTCACGAGTCTATTTCCTGTGAGAAGATGCCTAATGCAGTGGTTAGACCGGGTGGAAGTGAGGAAGAGGTACATTGGAAACGTCCACATAATTCTTGCTCCATCTGCTCATAGGGCTGCCCTGTTGACTGTCAATAGCAGGGCCATCAGCGCTAGCCACTGAACTTCGAATCCATACTCTCTGATAGTTCGAACACATCCACCGTTCTGAAGTTCCGTCAACTTTCGTAGAAGTAAGACCGGGCATTGCAATTCTAGTATGAGTCGACTGGCTTGTCTAATCTGCGTGGATCTTGTGGGCAATAACACGCTACTCTTCTGCCTGCTCTCGGCGAAGCAGGATCATACGCGTCCAGCCAGTGGAAAAATGAAAAAGGTATGCTCTAACAGGTCTTTGGAACTCTGCGCCAGCATAGTGTACCAAGGCAAGGTACTATTGAACGAGGCTGTCTCTTCGCACTCTGTTCAATCAGTGCACTCGTCGCATGAGGCCTCGATGGATAGCGCTGGTGCTCGCAGAACGATTGCATGCAGATCCCCGGTCAGGGGTCCTTTCAAGTGCAGGGGCTTCTCACTAAGTCAGCTGCTGCTGCCTGCCCTAGAGAGACTCAAGACGGGTAACCCGGGACATACCATAAGCCTGGGGTGGTTAACAGGCTTGGTCACGCGTCTAGAAAGTACACTTTCTCACATTGTTCTTGGTGTATACTGGTGGATCGCTGGACCAATTACTGTCTTCCCACAGTGTGAGCAATAGCGACACTATATGATAATATTGAATCAATGATATAACGAACTCCGTGAAAAACAATAGTGTGGCAGTGGTAGGCACTGAGGACTAACTAGCTACATTGAGCATCAATGGAATGCCAGCTACATATCTCCATAGTGTAGCTACTGTATAGCATGAGAATGTCAATATGGGAACCTTGACATACGAAGATATAGGGAGAGTCAATCGTACATAGTAGACACTGTCATGATTAATTGGAGGCACGGAATGATCTCGCTCACACAAACACGAAGTGGCTACTGACCGCACCGCACATGAAATGGACTTGTGAAGTTCAGGTACTTGGCATTAGAGAATACATCTTTCGTTGTTGTATAGATTTTAGCGACATCGGGTTCTTCATTTGGACTGCTGTGAGCAATTTGTGTTCGATGTGTACAAGTTCGCAGGCACTCCAATTACGTGAAAGTGCAAGAAAGACACCGTAGATAGGGAGTTCTCTGGTGCAAAGTATGTGTAGATGGCTCTATAAGAGCTGAATGTGGCCTGTTGCTATATAACATACTGAAATGTTCTTGTCGCTTGACTTGTAATTCTCTATCATTGGCGCAGCTCTCTGTTTGTTAGCTTGGTGGGTCTATCCTCGCTATTTTCGCAGAACTGACGGGTACATTCACAATCAACATACATCTATTTGGTAATTTGCAGTGCGCTCAAAGAATGGGTGACTTACATTCTCGCCAACTTGATTGGTCTTATTGGTGATTACCAAACTAATTTTATGCAGCATTTACTTATCACTCCTTCTTTTTTAGCCTCAACTAGACCAAAGATCATCTTTCTGGTTTTAGGTACTCATATTGTATCAGCGATGGACTTCTTCTTCTTCTTACTGTATATTGATTCTCAAGACAAATATGTCAATTTGGGTCTTGGTACTCTCGGAGCTCTGAATTAGCAATAGCTAGGCCTAGTCCAGACCGCACTCTTTATCAAACGCGGAACTGTTTGCATACTCTAGCAGCGTTGTAGACCTTACTCAGTTGTGAGACAATGCGTCGAATAGAGGCACGGTGTGTCAAGACTCACTGAACGGTAACATGTGCACACAATGGCACTACTCTATTGGCAAGCGCGACCCACGGATGGGTGTTTTGGTATAATGAGATAGGCAGTGTCCTTCAAAGAAGCTCAGTAACTAAAATATTATCCTAAAGCTAGTGATGGGAGGCCATCAGATTATACTCGTTTGACGACGGGCTATATTTGAATGGAGGTGAGTTTCCACGGTAAATCGTGGTACACTGTTGGAGAGTCGGCAATGGTGAAGGCTAATATCCAGGGGGTACCACAAAATGCGGTACTAATCAAACTTTCCGGAAATTAATGGGGGGGGCATGTTGGAATGCGGAGCGCCTTACTAGTACGTGGCAGTACAGTAGTACAAGCAGAACTCCCATTGCTTTGGTATGTTGTCTGTTGAGGGGAAATAAAACAGGAGACAGTTACTGGCTCATTTGCAGATCACACGTAGAGAGAACTTATATACCACAGTGGGGTACTGGTACACGTGATACAGGTGAGTGTAAGTTCACATGTCGGTCAGAGACAACGAAATGCGAGGAGAGAAGGATAAACCGGTACGGAGAATGTGAGACGGCTATAACTGTATCTACAGGCGGAGTGTCGCGTGTAAGCTTTCTGGAGTTCAAAGCTGTTGGACCGACTTAGGGCTTTTTCCCTCACAGAAACAAGATGAGTTTGGTTTTTGTTATTAACACGCGAGGGTCACTGTGTTAAGCGAGGGGGCGAGATCATCAATGTACGCAGCCGCTACTAACATTTAAATCATGTCGCGGAAGGTTTATACTGGTCCACCTCATTTTGTTTAGAGACAAATCCTTGGTGGTCAGAGACTCAGAACGTAACATACGTGAAACCGCGAGGATAAATGGTGTCATGCTGAAGAAATCGGATGGGGCCTCACACAGCTGAAACATGTAGTATGGTTAGCTCAGTAGGAAGGCCGCCAGCCATTTCAACCTCCTGGCCTGGTGACCTGATTTGCTTTGAGTTCCCAGTCTTGAGAGTCTGCAAGTACGCCGACTTAGATGCGCAAATGGTCCATAATGAGGCAGAAGTGCTTTATCAAGTCGTGTGTGATCAGAGGAGACTGCGTGAGGGAGACATGGTAGACAGGAAGAGCCAGATAATTGCTATGCCTTGGAGCTTAAGCAGGAAAAGAGAGAGCCAGGTCGGTGTGGAGGGGGGCAGGGGCGAGGTCGTGTGCTGGAAATTGGAGTCGACAACTAATTATGTAGAAATCGTAAGATGATACCCTTCCGTGCTCGAATTGTATGTTCAACTTGTCTCGAGCTGGGAGTAATTAAGCTACATGGGGAGAAACCTCCGGTACAATTACTGGAGCACAGCTCAGAATGTCGCTTTGTGTGAGGGCATACACTCTCACATCACTTGCCAGGTACGCTCGTACTTCGCCAAGACTGGCAGTGCTATCTGCTGGAATGTACAAGTCGCTGGAATGGCGTACATTATACATGGCGTAGCGATATCCAGGTCAGCTGAAGATCCCATTGTGGAGGCTGCTAAATCTGGAGGTACTCATAATGTGTAGACCCGTTATACAATAATAGAGAAATGTTCTTATCAAGCCTGTCGAGTCATAGTTGTTAGAGATCGGAGTCTATTTGAGCAGTGGACGCGTAGAGACCTATTGCAACATGATGAGTCCCTGATGTCATGGAAAGGTAGGCTGGCATTCGAGTCACAATATATAGTGGTTAGCGCTCTCATCTCATAACAAGGCACAGGTTGGGTCTTGTCAAGTTGGAGGTTCGCTACATGTTGGGTCACAGACGTGAAGACAGGCATTTGTCCAGGGTCACACTGATACCCAAGCATTGTTAGGGGTTTTGGGGTGTCCGGTACGTGGTGGATAGATCACATATGTGCTTGGCGACGCGCTAATAATTACCTCTCGGCACATAGGACACCCTTTGTATGTGGAAACAGAGGTACTTTGGTAAGCAGCCCACACGGTCATGCATCTGCTCTCCTGAGCAGACGAGTGAAGTGCTCATGTGGACTGAGATATTTCTAGTAAACTAAGGTCAGGGTACATGAACAGTGGAGATAAAGGGGTATGCTCTAAGGGTCATATATTTCCGCGATGTACTCATGAAATAGTTAGTGGGTTGGTCGCGTCGGAAGTGTAAGAATCTGCTCACTCAGGCATAGTTCAATGGACACACACGTGAACAGTTGAGTCGAGTCGGCTACACTTGTGGAGACGTACATAGATACCTCACTAAACGTCACATGTGATCGGATTCAGCAAATATTGAGTTGGTGTGTAACTAAGTAGAGAGAGTGGTGCTGCTAGTAGGCCACCTGCATTCGGGAAGCAGGCAGTTATATTAACTTCACCACACACCAGTAATGTGTGCAACTTTCGGCACTACTCAAGCTAAAAGTGGGCGGCAAGTGCTTTTAAGATATTGATGAATGGGGCAGGAAGAGAGCATGCATGTTAGATAAGACATGTATGAGTGATTATTGGAATAAGCAACACTCTCATAGTTGTGAGTATGATCATGATTGAATCTATAAACCATAATTGATTTGTTGTCCCCTGAATACGATGTGCCACACACACACTCTCGCTAGTTCCCTCTCGCTTGAACAAGATACTAGTAGTTTGACGCCAACTAACTTTGCTGAGATATTTAACTGGATAGATATAATGAAAATGTTCTGGTCTATTGGCTTGTGATGTGGATGCTAGATTGTGTCATACTAACTCACACACTCACATGTTACATTATGGAAACAATAGCATTATAATGTTTGTGACTTATTATTACCCACTCCCATCATAGGGTAATAGAGTTATAATTATCTTCATATAAGACAAAAAGATTCAGTGTTGTAGATAACGCTGCATGGGGAAGCGCTAAAGCACTCTCTTCTCTGTTCTGTCCACATAAGTATGCGATGACCCACTTGTGAGGAGATCTAACTCGTTGCACTAGCTTGTCGTCACAGGTACAATACCTCCTACGCGCTCTATGTAGCAAAACGGCCATTTTTCATTCTCTAGCTTAGATTAGTGCTGGCTGTTGAAATTCGTGCAGAGCGCATCGCCTACAGATCTGTCTTGTTTGCTGCGCACCCAGGCGAGATACAGTACTAGTTGAGAAGGACAGTGAGTGACAAAATTGATAGGATAGATGTAGAGACTTGACCCATTTATCGTGTTGAACACACCGTTCTCACTTTGTGTTATCTCAGAAGCTTTTGGGATAGGTCATATGCTTCAGCGACCTAGTCTGCAGTCACCCGTTCTGCTTGCAGCAAGTAACAGTAAAGCTACGAAGTAGCCTGACCCTGTATCAAGGAGTCGGACATGTGCTGAAAGCAGGTACTGATCCTGTCTCATAAGATATTACGTAAAATTATGTCCGTTTTTCGGGAGGTTGCTGCTGCAGGGCATGGGTAAATGCAGTTGTTGATCTTCAGTCAGGTAAGTCTGCACTCAGACTAATGTCCGAGATAGCTCACAGGGGGAGTAGTAATGATAAATGTAAGATATGGTGTTTAGCCGTTTTTTCTTGTGATCAGTCTCGCTGATGTTGAAGCCACATGACCACATAGAATCACTAGGTCGTATAAAGAGTGATTGATCGAGATATTTTTGCTATTATAAATGTGTTATGGCGCTAGGACTGTCATATAGTTGTCTCTCAGATCCAGTGAAGAACGTCGTATAGTGAGGAAGCTGTAGGTATGGAGTATGCTATACAGCCCATTGGTCACTCTCAAATCTTTCATAGGAACTGAAAGATTGTCTCAGTTGTCTGAGTCCTGTTATTCGATTCATGTGTAAAGTGGTACTTGTTTGTGTGTTGTGTTTCTGTGAAGGAAAGTAATTAACTGAGATGGAATTATTAAATTAGGAAGAAATAACACAATATATGTACGGACTGATAGATAACAGTATTCATGAAACACC
This sequence comes from Salvelinus sp. IW2-2015, assembly GCF_002910315.2. Classification (NCBI taxonomy): domain Eukaryota; kingdom Metazoa; phylum Chordata; class Actinopteri; order Salmoniformes; family Salmonidae; genus Salvelinus; species Salvelinus sp. IW2-2015. The sequence continues at coordinate 35,931,736 of NC_036856.1, read as the reverse complement.
TGTCCTTGTAACACAATATTTACATATTGAATTTCACACCAATATTTGTTTAGCAATTACTAAAGACACTCGCTTTTGCTTATAACAAAATGGATACAATTATTCTTATACCAACTCAGTACTCATTACAATTCGCATTTGACACTCCAATCAATGTTTAGAAGTTTGTAGAGAGACACGTGAACTGTTTTGACTCACACTCTAATTTTCCCACGATAGAGAATGGAGGGGCACGCTGCTTAGTACACATCAAGAGTCTCTACATAGCAAATTAGAACTCATGCTACTCGATTAGGCACCATTGATAATATTTATTTTATTGAGCACCTAGGAGTAGCGATCACTGTTTCTCACACACTCTCGAAAATATTTATCATTCTTGAGATGTTCTAATACAATGACCAGAACTTAGCAATTTGGGAAGTCCCCCACGTTGTTGGTGAGAGAATCTTCAATTGAACGGGTTAGCCGCAAATTGAGTAATTTGCTGGTTAGATGGGCAAGCTGATATTGTCTATATACGAACCAAGAGGGTTGTCCGTTATCTGACGCTCTTCTAGGCTACCTGAGGATTGCAAAGATGAACATAAGGCAATTGAGCGAGAGAGAAATCTCGCTTGTAGACCAGGTGACGCATCCAGAGAAAGCAGGATTAATGGCTCTTAAGATCGCTCAGACAAGCTCTACAATGTAATGATACAGAACACAGTGTTTACTACGCAGCTACATACATACAGATTAGTATGGCGTAGAGATCAAGTGTACTACTTAGGAACTGCTTTAGGGATACTGGAAAGGTACTATGGGTATTCACATTGCGAAGTCGTTGTTCGCGGTGGTATAAAGGAATATGTAGTCATTTTTTCTGTTTGGGCTCACAAGATATGGTATTGATGCATTCGACAGACACTATGCATGTTATATGAGCAACAAAGTAAGGGATATCGAATCATAGCAGAAACGAATTAGTTAAAGTGAATGGTCGGATAGAAAATAAGGGATTTTGGATGAGAGGAAGCGACGCAGGCGAGTCTTCTCACAGAAGTTATATTGATATAACGCGTTAATGCCAGAAATGAGACGCCAATGAACGCGGATGCGCGGTAGCGCAACAAGATTGGTACTATGCTAGGCTTGACACGATGTTGTGCAGATTCACTGCTCGTGACATCAGCGCACGAATCGATCGCAATATGTCTGCTTCCATAGATTGACATCAGCGCAGCAAGATATGTCATATGGCAACGTGCTTGGGAGATATTTTTTAGAAGTCTCGGGCTCAAAAGAATTTCGACAGAGATAAAATAGAATGTAGTTCAGTTCGCGCAAAGAAGTTTATCACTAGGTAGCAGTCTATTTTTTATGTGCATGAATGAGCGGAACAACACCTCATTCGAAACTCTTCTTAGAAAATAAGTGAAATAGGTTTGTCTCACGCATTAAATAATGAACTTGAGACAGTTTTGAAAGAGGCTGTGCTCTGCTAGATTGTACCTTTAGGTTTCTCGAATCGGGTAGCAACGACAGGATTAGAATATCAACATAGTTTGACGTAACAAATCCAATCATTCTGGATAGAGAGGAGGCTATTTCTTACATGATTCACGTGACTATTAAAACATACTCTGCGCTCAGTGCTGACCGTCTTAAGCAGATTATTTTTTGGAAACTACAGCATGATAAAGTGGGATTAAGTACTAGTTCCACAAAAAGCTGTCATAGAATGAAGACGTTTGGCGCCTGTGATAATAGAGTCTCACCTCTCGTTCAGAGTTATACTACCTAACTAGAGATTTAGTTGTACTCAGCAGCACATCTCTTCAGTGAATGTGGTATCTCCTATAGAGCAGAATTCTATTCTAGACTATAGCCATCAACGCCTTTGGTTACGATTGACTGGATCAAGCCTTGGCACGGTTCGTCTCAGTAAATTGTTGGGCGAAAATATCTTGCCCAATTACACAACTCCAGGATATTAACCAATTGAGAGAAAGTAGGTTCTCACCTACCGTCGATACTTGCTCGGGGAGTAAGACAATTTGTGTACTATACGAGTGATTCGTTTGCGTATCTGCTAGTATTGTGTCTATGATAGTGTGGGCATAAGCAATAGTTCTAGTTCACGTCTTCAAATGCTGGTGCTACTGCTGTTAGTCTGTTTAGATGTAATAGAGAACGATTCTGGGTTGTTCAAGCCTACACGATCGCAGGCTCGAGAGCGAGCGCCAGTGTGGTGTATACAGCTGAAAGAGGTTATCAGATCGCGTATTTAAGAGCAAGAATAAACGCTCTGAGTTATGAACGCCAGTTAGACGACTCTGCGCAAATCTCATGATGTCGAAATATTATGTTGTTACCTCACTAATAGCTTATTATAGATCAGTGAAGGTCAAGTCATAACGGTATCAAGTTCTAAGGAATATTTCGTGTTTGTTTTATTTCTTACAATAGAGGCTGTACGTCACGCAATAGTAACACATATCCTTAGACCGCGATGTGAGGTGGGAGCTCGGGTGCTAGTAGGGTCGCTGTGAACGGAGGCACAACTGCCAACTAGGTGTGGAGACGCAGAAAGACCCAGAGTTACCAAGTGTTTAGCTAGGTTTACCGCCAAATAGCAGGAATGGAGCCCGATTTTTAAAATTCAGAACGATTTGATGGCGATCCTCAAGATTGAGAGAACTCAACTATTTTCCTTGTGTCATCACCAAGAACGTTTTGCTGATAGATATACGTAGATATCATCCTGCAACTTCCTTGCTATGGCTTCTTTATGCTCAGCTACTTTATGGCCAACTGTAAATAAAAATAAAGAGATTCAGAAAATTCACATATGACTGATGATTACATGAAACGTAAGATAGAGACACCATCATTGAGCGCCGGATATAGTTAGTAGTGGGATCGTTTTGATTTTGCCCCAACATGATACCAATCTGAGGTACCAAAACTTGTATCTATAAGTTTCCCAAGCGATTGTGGTGGGAACTTGTGAAATAGCTCTTATGTAGTACTTGTGGTTCGGCTATCAACGCCTTAGTCCGGCTGGGCTACTTCAGGATGTAGGCTCGCACGCACTCTTTGAATGAATATAGAGTCTCAAAATATAATATGCAACTATTGCACTGTACTATTTTGTTGAGGATCGTAGGCAGATAAGAGCTGAAATCTTAGACTGGATCTTGTCGCAGCATCAAGTGCTCGATAATCATACACAGATGTTGATTTCTCACGTAGCAAATCGACGTGGGGTAGGGATGCATGTAGTAGATAGTTGTATGGTGTATGTGGGTTCGGTGACTTTTGACTCTTGGTCTGATAAAATGTTGGTGTCCTAGATAGATATTTCTCTAATCTCTTGTTGTACATATACTCGCTCTAAGAGGGAAACACAACAATTATTATAAGTTCACCCAGTACCAATTTGTGATATTCAGGCAGGATTAATCTGCAACACACTCTGATGAGAAAAGTAAAGCGGAGTTGAATATTCTTACTGATATGGTTCTCTGGTATAGGTATATGGGATGATTGCATATGGGTTGACTCATTGTTTAGTTTGCTATCAGTTTCAATAGGTATGTACACAGGACATTATGTAGCTGACAACACGTTTCTCTGATTTCATTTTATTTAATTCTTACGCAGGCTTGTGTATTAATGGAGTATTTTTGCACACGAGAATTGACAATGGGATTGTGCTTGGAAGTCAATAGCATCGATCAAGCCTTTTGGCGTCTATCTAAAGTCACCCCGATACCGCATCTGCTAAATAACCACTGGTGAGTTTGGTGTATCTAGAATGATGAAGTCTTGTGATGAATTCCGTGCAAAGGAATAGAAGCCACCAGTGTTTTCAGAGGTCATCATAGTGTTGTGGTATGTCTGGGTGTGTCTATTTATTCGCATCTATGTGACCCAGTTGTAGGTAAAGCCAGACAAGTTGATACGGGCTCATTAAACACATCACTGGCTGCACTGTACCAGGTCACTTGGTGTGGTAAGTTATATGGATTAAAAAATTAGCAAGAGTGTGCAAGATGTTGCGTCCATACTAGCTGACAGTACGGAGATATAGATGCATAATGTTCTTACATTCGCTTAATTCGCTGGGGATGTTTTTCTACCTCATAGTCAATTGGGTCTTCTATCGCTATGCTTTTCTGTGTGTGAGTAGATATTACTTCGGATATGGTTTAATTTTGTGTGACTCGAGCTAAGTTTTGTTTTGAGAATAGTTGTGGTGCATTATCGAAATTTATTGTTTTTGATCACTCCGTCTTCTATTTTGGAGTTTAGTAACTTAGATAACTAGTTATATAGATAAAAAGTCGTTGAATGATGTAGACGGGTTTTCACAAGGTATATTTTGAAATATGGTAATCCGATTAATAATTTAGAATTTCCTTATATGCTCATAGGCCACTAATATCAATTGTATTAAAAACACTGAAAGATGTAAATAATTATTACAAACTATCTTGGGTCAATGTTGAAAGTCTAAATGCGACTCTTATCTTTGTTGTCTCCATGCTCGTTCCTGTGGTCGGTCTCATTTTCATCTTTCAGCATTCTACAGTTAGTGAGGCATCACATTCTGCACTTGGGTCTTTGAGGTGATCTATTATCGTTTTCTACTTGTATGTTATCTCACTATGTAATATCTCTCATCCTTTACTCTCTTTTTCTCTTTTTCTCTCTCTTTCTCTCTCTTTCTCTCGTTTTCTCTTCTTTCTCTCTCTTTCTCTCTTTCTCTCCTCTTCTCCTCTTCTTCTTCTCTCTCCCTTGCACACCGATCTCATTCTTCCTGGTTGTTGAATGTTGAATTCAAGAACTTGCAATGTATAGTTTTTCTGGAACATTCTTTAGCTGTCATGTAAAGTTGTGTTGCGAGGGAGATAAGTATCTTCTCAGGCATTTGATTTGGAGAGTTAGCTTCGCATTGATGCGATATTTTTGTGAATGTTAGAAGATGATAAAAGAGCATGTCTGTTCATAGTTGTAGCGAGCCCACACAGGGCGTTTGTTTATTTGCTAGAAACAACTTCATTTTAGATCATAGCTCCGGCGGATCTGTGGAGTGGGCGGAAGGGAGAGAGCTCGTCATTGTCTTGTGTGTTTCAGTAGATGCTGGATCAAGACGTAGTTAATTGTGACGTGCCCGCAGCGAGTTATCAGATAGGCAGATGTGTCGCTCGGTGAGATAATGATTTGAGTTTGTCTTGGTTGAGAGTGGCTGCAGCACGCTATACCTGGTGGGCTCTGTGTAAATTAATCAAAGGTACATGGCATATGCGTTTTTGGCAGATTTTGTGTGCTCGTTTTTCCTCTTGAGACAGCTCACTCCTTTACTATTCCCTCAAATTAAGCTTCTTACGTGACATCTTCTATCAGCTCTCTATCTCTTCGCTCAATAGTCCTGACGTCGAGACCACTTGAAACTTGCTGGGGAACCATAGATTCACCAGCTAATGTGACAATGCATAAGAAGCCTAGGCACTCATGCATCAACTCCATATGGATGTAGTCTCCATAGAAGGGGGTCTGTGCTATAGCCGGCTAATTGTAGACTACAGAGGGATGAGCACTACTTCTGTGTGCCTATCAGAACGGCCTGCTCGGACGAATCACCCGACAGCAATTCGCTCGGGAACATATCCTAATTAACAGTTTTATTTGCAGATGTGAAAATTGTAGATATCTAAGAAACGCCGCAGTTCGCGGGAGAGGTAGTGGGTGCATCATTCACTTAAGCGAAAGGTGTGATTATAAATAAAGTTTCCTTGTGTTGATTCTAAGCTTGCTGCCCCACAATAGATAAGTGAAGGTTTCGGTACATATGCAGCAGGTACTCTACCGAGACGACTACTCTTGTGTACTTACTTTCTCAGAGTGAGTAAGACACTCACTATGGGGAGGTTAAATGTTTGAGATGTTGAGCTCACTCTACCTATCTCTATATATCACTAAGAGATGGTGGACTAAGCTAAAGTGAGATCCTTCTGTGCTCTGCACTGTGTTTGGCAGAGTGACTATATGCTGAGCAGCAACGTGTTCGTGATATTGCCTATCTTCTAAGATAATACGTTCGCTAAGATTCAGTTTCTTCTTTCTAAAATCTTATTATTTATCGTATTGTTTTTTTACAATACAACTGTATTACACACAATAAATTGTATTTTGGAAAACGGGTTCATATATCCTGAAAGTCAATAGCGAATGTGCTATGCTTAGAACTTCATCGAATCAATAAATAGGAATATGTAACGCGATTATTAATCTTTCTCTATAGATGCAACTCTTAAACGCATGTGTATAGTCTTATGTTATTGATTTCGATTCACATGATGTTTGTTACATAGATCTGCAGAATACATACGCTGAATACAATGTTCTCCACTATGATATTTGTTGACGGTTTGATAGGAACTACTGATCACTAACACAAACAGGGTGTCCGGTCGACCTAATAATGGTTACTAGTCGCAGAGTGATCCTTTGTTTGCTGGCAACCAGGGCTACTAAGTCAAGCTCGTAGTGGCGTCTCCTTTTCATGGTATTGCACCCATCATATGTGCCAGTGGTCTCTCGCCTGTGTAGATATTACCACTCTTTCCACATAACGGCTCCTGACGAGTGGTTCTACCAGAGCTATTTCCTGGAAGACGTTATGTGAGTTTATCGCACGACACACACTTAATCCACGAGCGACTTTCCAGTCATGTCGATGCATCACATTTTTTATATCCTGCTTCTCGTACTTGAGTTAACCCTCGCTGAGTGTACTTCACCGCCATCCTGCAATCTAACTATAACTGAGCCCACATCGGACCAGGCGAGTGTGCTATCAGCTTGAAAGTTTTTCACTTCTTCGACCCTCTGTGCACACGCTTTATGTACAAACGGTGGAGAGCAAAACTCTGCTTAGCGGTGTCATACTGGTACAGTATGTTGTTCATATAACTTGGTCCAAGTAACTCAAACTACTTCCACAAAGGCAAGTCCATTCTCTAAGGATCAAATTGTGCTTCCCAGGCTCTCAGCTACTCTCTTTTGCGCTATCGAATCTTAGACCTGCTTCGTTGAAGGCCGAACGCTCCTCGCGAATGTATGCTCTGGGACCTTACTTGTTTCACCGTGTGCTCGCGCTCTACAATTTAAGGAAAAGCGAGGACTCTTTAAAAGTTACATGACTATGTTAAGAACTCATAATGCAGCTCGTGCCCCTTGATCTCCTTTACGACGTGTTAGCCATATAACGCTTTCTGGTACTTTATGAAGTTTATATATTTTTGACCATACACTCTACTTGCCTTGGTAAAATAAACAAAACTTTAAATCACATAATAAAATAAAATACATACTCTCAAAAAAAAAATAAATAAATAATAAATTATAGAAGAATAAAAAAGAACAAGATAAATATAATAATAGATCAATGCTTCATAAAATAAAATCAGAGCACAATGAGAAATGATAATAATATATAAATAACATCAAAATCTACATCAAAAAACAGAGAAAGAAGAAAGAGAAAAGACAAGGAGAGCGAATAACAATAGTAAAATATTAAAATGAGAGAAGACAACAAAACACAAAAAATAAAATACAAATATAATATAGAATATAAGAAGAGCGAAGAAAAGAGAAGAAAGATAGAGAAAAAAACAAAAGGAGAAAGAAAGAGACAAATAAAAAGAGAAAGGAAAGAGAGAAGAAAGAAATAACAAAGATAAGATTATGGATAGAAATGAAGACAACAAGATATATAAACTATAATATCATAAATAACACTGAGGAATTAGCAATATATTACATTAATATAAGAATATGATAACACATAAAAATAGAGATAGAAGAGAAAAAATCAAAATTAAAAATAAATTATAAGAAAATAAAATAAGAGGTAAGAAAATTTAAAAGGAGAATGGATAAGAGAGTAAAAAAAGAAGAAAGAGTAGATAGAAAAAAAGAGAGAAGAGATAGAGTAAGAGATAAGGAGTAAAAATAGAAGAAGATAGATGAGGAAAGAGAAGGGAGAGAGATACAAAAAGGAGGAGAAAAAGATGATAGAAGAGAGAGGAAAAAATAAAAAGGGAGTGAGATAAGGAGGTAAAATCAAAAGAGAGATAAGAATAGAAGAACAGGGGGAGAGAAGGAAGAGGAAAAGTAAAGGAAAAAGGAGAGGGAATAACACGAAGAGAAAGTAAGAATAAAAGTAGTAGAAAAGATGAGAAAAACACATAGAGATAAATAGAAGGTACACAAAGTACGGGACTTAGAGCATGAAGTGTTACAATTTGATTGGTGGCCGGTGGTTTGTATAGAGATGCGCAGCTATGGAGTAGGCTAGCAAGATTTTAATTGCTCACGCTTCTGAGAACGAATCTCAGGTGGCAGTTTGGCTTTTTCACCTTAACATCGAGCATATGAGGTTGGGCAACGTAAGGCAATAATTGGGTGTTGCGGAACTGTTCTGCAGTAGAAAATAAATCGCCATAGAATAATTTTGGTACCGCTTAGGAGCACTTAATTTTGCTCAAAAAGTAGACACACCTGTTTGTTACTTGGCTTACATGGACTCACAACATGAATTGTCTCGAATGAGTGAAATAGCGCAGACAGTATATAGATATGTGTGTATGACTAAATTAAAGCTCATAACCTCAATAGAGTAGATTCAATCATAATCCCCTCTTGAGAAAAAGAGAATGGGTGTGATAGAAGGACGTATAATTTTTTAATATTGAAGCATTGAAAAAGAGTAACACCATCAGGATAGAGTAAATTGGGACCTAGAAGTAATTGCTATAGGTTGGCGCGGTATCGTATGCATACATGCTAAAGGCAGTTGACTTGAAGATGTGTTGCGCGGGGCATGGGATCTTCACCCCAATGCTCCGTCTGGAGTCCATAATGTTTATTGTCCTTCATCCTCTCCAAAGCTGATCACTGGCCATACTGACACTCTTGACCATGTGTCATTAAGGTTGGTCGTGACACAATTCGAGCAGTAGGTGTGGTGGTGGTGGGGTGTCTTGGGGGGTGGTGGGTGTACTGGTCTGCCTCCTAAGCCCAGTAAGATTACCCTTAGTCCATAGGGTTGCGCAGCCCTCCGGTACTCCATGAGGTCATAAGCAGCTATGTCTTATCATCCCACAATGTTTTGCAGGACTGCTCTTCAGCTACTAAAGAAAAGCTATGATAATCGAGAAGTGGGAGAGGAGAGAGGGGACTCTCGGGAGCAGCGCTTGCTCACCCTTGCATCCATGGCCAGGTCCCTTTGATCCACACCCCTGCTGGCTAACACACACCACAACCAACGATCCGCACAGTGAACCTGTTATTCCCTATCGCACGCACAACACACAACGTCATCCCTCTCTCTGCGCACCCCATCCGGAAGCTTGAGAGATGTGTTTGAATTGACAGGCTGCTCTGATGAACAAGATGCTTTGAACTGTCAGACATTTTAATTCCCATGCAGGGTCAGTCATTATTATTCTCCTCACAACACATTTACATGGCAGGCCTAAGAAATGTTCAGAGAAAATATACATTTGCACAGTTTGAATTCAACTATCAAAACCAGGAGAATGAGGAGTCGGTGCAGGAGAGGAAGCAGAGAGAAGAGAGAGAGAGAGAGAGAGAAGAGAAGAGAGAGAAGAGAGAAAGCAGAGAGAAGAGAGAAAGAGAGAGAAAGAGAGAGAAGAGAGAGAAGAGAGAGAAAGGAGAAGAGGAGAGAGAGAGAGAGAGAGAGAGGAGTAGAGAAGAGAGGAGGTGAGGAAGAGAAAAACCTTTGCGTGTAAATGAGGGTTTTGAAAACATTTCAGGTTTTAAAAAGGGTTAGAAAATAAATCATATATCAGTTTACCAATCTAAAGCAATTGGACACCTCTCATTAGCGATTTTTTCTTATTTTTACTATTTTCTCATTTGGAGAATAATAGTGAAGACATCAAACTTGAAAATAACACATATTAATCATGTAGAACAAAAATCTAAATATATTTTAAATTTGAGATTCTTGAAAGTAGCCCTTTGCTTGATGACATCTTTGCTCTTTGCATTTCTCACAGCTTCATCGGAATGCTTTTCAACGTCTTGAGATGAGTTCCCGATTATATGCTGGAATGTTGGCTGATTTT